>NC_065508.1:1520772-1532012 GCF_006386435.1 Epinephelus moara | reverse complement strand
CTCCAGTTTGTGTCAGAGTGCGCTCCCACACTCAGAATGAGTGTTTCTGAACGCACCACTCACATCATCTTCCTCCATCGTCTAAAACAAGACAACACAACTTGTTAGCTAGCGCTAGCTAATGTCTGTGGAGAACTGTTTTGCCTCCAGCTAAGCCCCGCCCACTAACAAACATCATACTGTTCACTAACAGTAAAGGGTCTATATGTTTTTTTGTATAATAACTGTTAAAACTAGAAAGTATTCTGTACAGAATTAGAATATACTGCAGTGTTGTCCAAATCCACAACAGCTAATTCAGTTCAGTTCACATAGATTAATTTACTAAATTCATATTAATTCATCATTTGTCACTGATGCAGCTGACGCTCTGACCTGATTTTCAGACCCAGCCAGCACAGTTTGTCTAAAGACATGAGATATTTTTCTGTTACAATCTATAACTGACTTGTTTCTAAATCTCCTTCAAATATTCATATGAAGTGCTTCAGCAGCTGTGCTGTCTGAATTGCTGGTTCCACTAGCCGTGTCAAAGTTTGTTCCCCCATTGAATAGTGTTTGCTTGCCGTTAAAATGCGTAGCGCCCCCCTCCGTGGTTGTAGGTAAAGGTAAAGGTTTGGTTCAGATGTAGGATGGGGAAACATCTTGACAGTGAAGATGTCTTCAACACAACACTGGTGTGCCGGGTGCCATTATAGTGTCATTAACTCTTCCACCATCAGTCGCTCACATTATGTTCATTAGTTGCAAATGAAAACATTCAAGTCACCACTCACCCAACACATGAGCACGTTCATGCACAACACTGATGTACGACAGTATGGATCTGGGACATGCTGAATGTTTCTTGTGTTTTATTTTAGGGAAAAAATAAAAGAATATTTTAATTATCAATTAATCTTTTGATTTATAAAATGATATTCTTAATCTTCTATATAAACTAAAATGCCAAAAACTAGTGGACGTCCACTAGTAGAGTCCAAGGTGACGTCTTCAGATGTTTCATTTTGTCCGACCAGAGGTCCAAACCACAAACGTTCAGTTCACTGATACAAAACAGAAAATCATTTTAGAAGCTTCAACTAAAGAGAGTTTGACACACTCAGCAGATAAATTCAATGCACATTAACTCATCACCTTTATTCTGCCTCCCACAGAGGACCGGGGGTGGAACTGCATATTGTTGAAGGCACGAATTTAAAAGATTCAGTAGAAAACATTAAATGAAACTCACTTCTGCCCACATGACATTATTGCCACTTGAGGGGTTTAAAGGGCAGTGACACCCATTTTAACTTGTGAACATGACCTCCTCTTGCCATTACGGAGCTGACCTTTGACCCTGTGATGGAAGATCTGACGCTGCTCTGTGGAGCATTAACGGCCTGCTGACTAAGACTTTTTCCTCCTCGTGTTAGTAAAGACAAACCTTCAGTCAATCAGTCCTGGAACATGTAATCAATACGTTTAAATGTCATGTAAATCACTGAGCGGCAGCCATGTTACTGTCTGAATGTATTACCTCCACAGAGGACACTCTGCATGACGGACGTTCACTGCTTCATGTGTTGTTGTTGTTGTTGTTGTTGTTGTTGTTGTTTTTGAGCTCAGGTCAGTCTGTGACGTCACACCTCTTTTTTTGTGTGTATTTTGACGTTTTGTGGCAAAATATGTGGATTAAAGTCTGTTGTTGACATCAGCTCTCTGTGTCCCCGGCCTCGTTCATGGTTAACGTGTGGATCCGCTCACTCTCAGGAATGATTAATCACACATCTGCTGCTCAGACTGTTGAACTGAAACACTGAAGGAAGCCGTACATCACATCTCACACTCATCTGGGAATGAATTCTGACACAGACTAACATCTGTGTCATCAGTCTGAACCCTCCGCCTGCACTTTAAACATTTTCTGCAGAGGATATCATTGTTTGATCGAACACTGAAACAGTTTCTTCATTTATATTTCTACATTTATTCATAATTTCACTTTTCTCAAAGAAATAATTCAAAGGCAGTATTTGCCCTCTGACACAGAAATACCTTAAACCTTTTTAGAAATATTTTTATGACCTAAAACGAGACAAACTGAGTCTAAACATCACTAAGAGTCAACATGCTAGCAGCTCTATTATGCTAACACGCTGGTGTTTAACAGGAATAATGTTTACAATGTTCACCATCTTAGTTTAGTATGTTTTTAGTTTAATATTTTTAGTAGTTTATGTTTGCATTTTTTCCTGTTTGATATTAACCTTTAAATAGTCTGCTAGCCTAGCTAGCTACAAAAAATGAGGAAAAGCACCGTCAAGTTTATGAAGAGGACGGTCAGCTGTATGGAGCTTTACTGCTCGCTGTTACAAGACGATGCACGTCAGTAATTTTTGTAGCTCTTCAAAACACAGAGTGTAGAAAAGAGCCATAGCGACCGAACGTTAGCTCTTAAAATAAGGCTAAGGTTGGTGCTACACTGAGTGACTAACATTAGCTAGTTACCTTGAACTAATCAAAACCACTAATGTATAAACAAACATTAAATACTATTAACAATATGTACAAAGCTAACTGTGCAAACTTTGTACATATTGTTAATAGCATTTGCTGATTGTTTTTGTAAACGTCGTTTTTGATCATTGTGACAGCGAGGTTAGCCAGTCAGCTAGCCTAGCAAGCTACTGAAATGAAGAAAATCACTGTCAAGTTTATGAAGAGGATGGTCAGCTCTATGGACCTATACTGCTCGCTTTCACCAGAAGGTGTACGTCAGTCACATTAATAGTTTTTGCAGCTCTTTCAAGTACCGAATGTAAAAAAGAGCTATGGTGCCCTAACGTTAGCTAAGCTCTTGAAATGTTGGTGCGACACTAAGTGACTAGCTAATGTCACTACAAGTTATCTAAATAAATTTTTGCAAAGACACATTTTAATAAAACTTTTGGTACCACAATAATAAATTCAGTTGCTCTTTCGGTCCACTAGATGGTGCTGATGTTTTTTTCCTGGTGAGGTTAGCAGAGGTCTCAGTCAGCAGTATTTGGCACGAAGTTCATCAAAACAAAGATGGAGGCACCGGAGAACGAAATCAGAAATGTGCCGTTAGCGTTAAAATCAAACATCTGGACTTATTTTGGATATATCACAATATATTGCATCGCAATACTCAGCATATTGCAATAATATAACAGCATGTCCTCAGGTGATTCCCACCCCTAGTTAGCAGTGTCAGCAAGACTAATAGTGCTAACATAGTTAACAATGCTAAAGGGGGTTTGTGGGTCAAACTTACTCACTGGAGCAACCTGGGGGGAGACGGGAGGGTGGGTGCGGTTTTCCACAGCAACATCCTCCCTTCATTGGGACAGTGTTACCAGAAGTAATCGCAAATGATTGCCACCGCTAGCTAGTTCCCACTCGACGTGGCTGGTACGCAGTGCAGAGCAGCCAAGGCTAACATTAGCTAACCAGTGGAGACCGGAGTGTGGGTAGTAGGTGCTATGTTTCCACCTGTTACCACAGCTATCCTTCTGTCTGTCAGACTTTTAAAAGCAATATTAACCCTTACTGACAGTTAGCACGTTAACCAGCAGTAAACACAAAGTGCAGCTGTCCACAGAGCTGGGAGATTATTTCATGGTAGTGAACAAAATATTAGTAATGGGGCACTTTTGCTGTAAATGGAAATATTAGAATGCTAACACGCCCATGATGACAACACTAACATGCTAATATTTAGCATGTGTAATATTTACCATTTAAGTTTGATATGTTAGCATGCTAACATTAGCTGATTATCAGTAAACACAGTTAAGGCTGATGTTAATGTCATTAGTTCTGCAGGTACTGAACACATCAACATGTTGACCTGATGATGGCGCTAGATGAAAAGTCAGAGGATCACCAAAGTCTGTAGGATTCATCCTCTCGGGAGCCTGACATTGTGTCTCAAATCGCATACTTATGTACTAAACGCTTCATATCCTGAGTGTGCTAAGTGTGTTCACACTGCATATAAAGTAAAATGCAGTGTATTACTGGCCCTTTCAAAACGGTCCAAAAGTCAACGGTCGCAATCTTTTTCACCAAGTACCAAAACTGTTGTAGAATAGAAGGCGTCAGTAATGTATGTTGAGTCTGTGATGATTTGGTACAGTGAACAATAGCGTGAATGCTAACGTTAGTTTGCTAGCTAACGTTAGCATTCTCTAGCTAGCTAACTTGCTCCTAGCTCATTTTTATCAGCACTGATGTTGTAGCGTAAGTTTGATTTTTGTGTGACAGGAGATAGCGGGCGAATGTTGGCGATTTAAAGGAAAGACAAAGAAGAGGCGGTAAAAAAAAAAAGAAAAAAAAAAAAGAAGAAGCTATTGTCACTTCCCGTAAGTGCAAAATGACAGTGCGCAGTTTGAGACAACACTACCACCACCTCACTGTTGAAATTAGTGCACCACGCAAGAAGTATGTAGTGTACGTACTGTACTATATTGAAGTGTACTAACAGAAGTATGCGATTGAGACACACTTCTTGAATCTTTCTGCAAAAACACAACTTCATTTGATATTCATTCACAATTCAAGATGGTGCATGATTCAATCTGGAGTGCTGGTGTTAAGCAGAACGAATAAAAGACAAATTTGTTTAACGTTCAGCGACAAAACGAGCGTTGAGGTGAATCAACACCTCTGACAGTCTCAGCATGTTTGCTGGACTTTGTTTCCTGATTGTTTATAACCCTTTGTTGAGTCATAGTGATTTTGTCCACCTGCTCCACCTCCTCCATTAATCAATCGATCACCTCCCATTCGACGTCATTGATCAGCCTGTAGTTGATCCTCCGGTAGTTTTTAGGGTGAACTTGTCGCTGTCGCCCCACCTCCTCATACAGCCTGCGTACGACGGGCGGCAGCAGCGGGAAGCCGGCGGTGCGAGCCAACATGTTGCAGTACTCCCACTGATCCTGGTCCATGATCACCAGGTGGCGCTGCAGGACTCCGTGCTCCTCTTTTTCCCGCTGCTCTTGCCGGACCTCCTCCTCCATCTGGGCTGCAGACGGTAAAGTGACGGAGCCGTCCAGCACGGATAGAGCGAACTGGACCTGAAGAGATAAGACTGGATTTAATAACGACCAAAGCTAAGCTCCTCTGTTAGATCCCATCAGTGTTCTGATCGAATTATAGATGAAAACAACCTTCTCACACACATCTGCCATCACACTGTTGTAAATCCCTTTAGAAAACATCGTCACCAGCACTTATGATGAGTTATTTTTTAATTATCTTTGTAGCGTTTTTCTAGTCCTGTCTACATGTCGTCTCACCTGGCAGTTGAAGTTGGGGAAGGGGCAGATGACCTTGCAGATGCCGATGAAGAAGAGCGAGGGGAAGGCCGGGGGCAGCAAGTAGCGGTACAGGGGAGACATCACGTGGTCCTGGATGTCTAGACCCAGCTGAGAGGCGTCCAAGAACGGATAGCTGAAGTTGTAGCCGGTGCAGAACATCAGGACATCAGCAGCGCCCACAGAGCCGTCCTGAAACAGGTGGTTTAAACATAAGTGAATTTTATTGGTAAACACAGACGGGTTCATACGAGAGATTTAAAGGAAAGTGATGCAACTTTCTAGCACTGAGGATGTCATGAGCCGTGTGCAAAAAATACATGTAAGATATCCAATCAAATAAATTAGATTAGATTACAGATGTCCTGACCTGATCTCAAAGGTTTGAATCAGGGCTGATGAAGGCATATTTAACTGCTCGGGGTCGGCTACATTGAACTACAGAATATACACCAATTTGGACGTTGTACCTACACCGTAGCCTGACGTGCACCTCCCCAGAAATGTAACTACGCATCACAGTGACGCAGACCTCCTGTCTGTCTCTGTGAGCTGAAACCATTTCCCTCAGTGGAAACAAAGCTTTGATTTACTTTAATTTCACAGATAAGAAACAATAAATTGTGAAGACAATAAAGCCTCCACACACTGTGTGTGATTTATCCTGGCTTCATATGAGCAGAGGAAATTGCTGCTAGCCGCTAGGCTAATTTATACAATGGAAACTGCCATAGGCTTGTGCTAATAACGTTAGCATGTTGTATTTGTTTGTAAAACGTGTTTAGTATAAGACAGTTGTTTTGTCAGTGAACCTTGTGAGCTGTAATGGAGCTGAATTTTTTAACGTTACCTTTGTTAAATGTTGCTGTTTTTCATGGCTTCATATGAGTAGAGGAAAAATACGCTGGCTACTANTTTACTGTGTGTTTAATGTGTGTTTAATGTGTGTTTTGAATCAAATAAACTTTACAGCACTTCACAGAAACCTCCACCGCCGACTAGTGTTTTGGAGGTGTAACTGCAGAGTGACACAGACACACCTCCACACAAATGTAAATGCTCACAACAGCGTAGGCTCTGCATAGAGCTGACGCAGTATAAATCCTAAAACAGTGGACACCGCTGAGAAACTGTTGAAAAACAGATAACCTTCATTTTTATCGAAAACCGTTGCCAAGGACACCGTTTGAAGCTCAACAAAGACTTTTGTGTTTGCTAGACTTTGATGTAAACAAAGAGTCTACATAATATTCATATATGTGCCCTACAGTTGCAGCATGAAATCATCTTCAGGCTTATATTTACATCCACCTGGTGGCTGCAGTATGCATTGTTCTAAGATACATTAAACAGTGAATGATGTAAGCTGTAACATCGCCTTAGCTTAGGGTTAGTTTGTTTAACTGAAGTATACGTCCTGTCCTGTGGTAAGGACCAAGCTGTGACTCCAGTGTACTGTAACACCTCTCTGAACAAACAGACACCAGACAGAGTCAGAATGAGAGCAGATCGGCGCTGGGAGACTTCAGTGACCTGGAAACGGAGGCTGCCGTCCTCCTCGACTGCCACCACTGAACTGGACTGTTGAATCTCAGCAGGTAGAGGACAGGTGAGACGAGGACGGCCATGACTCAGAGTCACCTGGACAGAGAGACAGAGAGACTCAGAAACAGACTGACAACATTCTTTATACATCGTGTCACTGTGGCTACATTTTAGTGACACACGTCAGCGGAGGTTTTTGTTACCTGAGCACCAACTTTGGCCAGTTCAATGGAAATATCCAAACCTGAAGCTCTGGCTCCGAGAACGACCACCGACTGACCCGCGAATGGCTCTGCACTCCTGTATGCATGGCTGTGGAGCACCTTCCCTTCACACAGAGACAGGAGAGACACTGTGGTTAGCTTCGCTTAGCTTAGCACAAAGACTGGGAGCAGGGGAAATTGTTAGCCTAGCTTAGCACAAAGACTGGGAGCATGGGGAAATTGTTAGCCTAGCTTAGCACAGAGACTGGGAGCATGGGGAAATTGTTAGCCTAGATTAGCACAAAGACTGGGAGCAGGGGAAATTGTTAGCCTAGCTTAGCACAAAGACTGGGAGCATGGGGAAATTGTTAGCCTAGATTAGCACAAAGACTGGGAGCAGGGGGAAACAGTTAGCCTAGCTTAGCACAAAGACTGGGAGCATGGGGAAATTGTTAGCCTAGATTAGCAAAAAGACTGGGAGCAGGGGGAAACAGTTAGCCTAGATTAGCTCAAAGACAGGGAGCAGAGCAGGGGGAAACAGTTAGCCTAGATTAGCTCAAAGACAGGGAGCAGGGGGAAACAGTTAGCCTAGCTTAGCACAAAGACTGGGAGCATGGGGAAATTGTTAGCCTAGATTAGCACAAAGACAGGGAGCAGGGGGAAACAGTTAGCCTAGATTAGCTCAAAGACAGGGAGCAGGGGGAAACAGTTAGCCTAGCTTAGCACAAAGACTGGGAGCAGAGGGAAACAGTTAGCCTAGCTTAGCAAAAAGACTGGGAGCAGAGGGAAACAGTTAGCCTAGCTTAGCAAAAAGACTGGGAGCTGGGAGAAACAGTTAGCCTAGATTAGCACAAAGACTGGGAGCAGAGGGAAACAGTTAGCCTAGCTTAGCACAAAGACTGGGAGCTGGGAGAAACAGTTAGCCTAGCTTAGCACAAAGACTGGGAGCAGAGGGAAACAGTTAGCCTAGCTTAGCAAAAAGACAGGGAGCTGGAAGAAACAGTTAGCCTAGCTTAGCAAAAAGACTGGGAGCAGGGGGGAAACAGTTAGCCTAGCTTAGCAAAAAGACTGAGAGCTGGGAGAAACAGTTAGCCTAGCTTAGCACAACGACTGGGAGCAGGGAGAAACAGTTAGCCTAGCTTAGCACAGCGACTGGGGGCAGAGGGAAACTGTTAGCCTATCTTAGCACAACGACTGGGAGCAAGTTGAAATGATTAGCCTAGCTTAGCAAAAAGACTGGGTGCAGGGAGAAATTGTTAGCCTAGTTAGCATGAAGTCTAGGACCGGGGGGAAATTGCTAGTCTATCTTAGCACAAAGACTGGGAGCAGGGGGAAACTGTTAGCCTTGCTCCATCAGAAGAGAAGAAACTCCACCTTCCAACAGCTCCAACTCTGATTTCTGTTGTTTATTAAAGTGTAGAAACAAACAAACTTCAGTCACCTCATTGTTCATGTTGCAGCTGACAGTTTCATAAAAACATTAATGTTGCGTGCACCTTTAAAGTTCTGGATCCCTGGTATGTGAGGGATGTGAGGGTCGGAGTAGTGCCTGAAAAACAACACAACACAAACATCACATCATCCAAACAAACATTTAAACCAGTTAATGCAGCGTTCTGGTGACACCCAGTGGCAGCAACAGGAAATGACTTCAAAACATTTGTTGAACCAAACTTTAAAGAGTTACTGTTTTTCAACATGGAGCCTTTTTTGCCATATTTTTGTATCTACGTGACTAATGGGAACAGTTTTTTTTTAAAAAATGTGTCTGGTATTGAGACAAAGAGCTGCAGCAGTGACACAGGCTGTGATGTCACCACTCTGTTCACACTGTCAGTGTCCGTCCACTAACAGTGTTTGTTTTTGTCACTGACAGGCTCAGATTGTTGTTCTAAGTGTTTGACAACATTATGAAAGGATCCCTACAGAGACAGAGCTTTGTGTTAAAGAGTAAGATCCTTTTTGTTTAACCAGAAACAGCTCTGAAATCACCGTCACCAAACCCACCAGACTGCATTTAAATACACAGTCATGTTAGTGTGTATAGAGGCAGCATGTTGTCACATCTAACTGGTGAATTAAAGGTTAATTTCAACCAAACCCAGGGTTCCTTTAGATTTAATGCCATTCAGAATGAAGTCTAAGACATTTAGGTAATTTAATTTTACAATGACTAAAACTGAGGGAAAAAAACATGCACTGATATTAAATTGCCCAAAATGTTTATTGTGACATGAAACACAACCTTTTCTGTCAAATTAAAAAGTTCAAAGTAAAAAGTTCTTCTTTTACAATGCAGTGTCAGAAAATAATAAGTTCCATGTCTTACTGTTTTTAAGACTTTTGAAAGATTCGTTTAAGACATTTTAATGACATTTAATGCATTTTTCTTTAAGATTAATGAATGAATCGCCTTTTTAGACTTTTTAAAGATCCGCGGGAACCCAACAAACCAGAGCTGGTGATTTGAACAGTGGAAAGACAAAGGAAGTTTCTGTGAGTTTGATTTTGTTTCTGTTGACTTTGACTGAAGCGTGTTTAATGATGATAAAATGCAGTCTGGTGGGTTTGGTGACGGTGATTTCAGAGCTGTTTCTGGTTAAACAAAAAGGATCTAACTCTTTAACACAAAGCTCTGTCTCTGTAGGGATCCTTTTATAATGTTGTCACTCAGAACAACAATCTGATCCTGTCAGTGACAAAAACAAACACTGTTAGTGGACGGACACTGACGGTGTGAACACAGTGGCTACATTAGAGCAGTCTGTCTCCTCAATAGTGGACGGATTTAAAAACTGTCACTTAAAACAAAAACAGAGACCAGGTTGAAAAACACTAATAACTAATAAGTTCAATAATAGTCAGAACAAAAGCTCAGCTGCAGAATGAATAAACTGCTCTTCATCTTGATATGAACACATCTCACCCCGAGCAGACGAAGACCGAGTCAAAGGTTTCTGTTTTGTGACCACCTGATGAATCTGATGATGTCACTTCCCATGTTGTCCTCGCCTCCTCGCCCTCCGTCGTCTCGACAACAGGCTTCACACTTTCCACCACAGTGTTGAACTGACACAGAGAGATAAGAGTCAGAGAGAGGAACAAGAATGAAACTAAAGCTTTGTTTTCATAATCAACCAGATAATCTTTTGCTCTGTAAAACATCAGAATAGAGTGTGAACTGCATAAGATGACTTTTCAAAAGTCTTCTTTTGTCCGACCAACAGACCAAAAATATTCAGTTTTCTGTCATATCACCAGCGGTGAGGTGGAACAAACATAAACATGAAAACATTTATTCAAGTACAAATTCAAGGTACTTGAGTTTTTCCATTTTATGTTACTTCATATTTCGTCTCTACGACATGTCAGAGGGAAATACTGTACCTCTTACTGCACTGTCAATACTTTAAGAACATTTTCCTTCAGTCAGGTTTTGACAGGCTTCCCACATATTTTCATGGACAAATGTTCATAACATTTTCACGGCTTTTCAAGTTTTCTTTCTTAAATTTTCATGACCATTCGCATTGTGTTACACAAACAGAACTGCATGAATGTTAATTATATATGAAATTTACATACCAACCTTTTCTAGGTCACAATGACCTTTGACCACCAAAATCTTATCAGTTAGTAACTGAGTCCAAGTGGACGTTTGTGCCAAATTTGAAGAAATTCCCTCAAGGTGTTGTTGAGATATCACGTGCACAATAATGAGACAGACAAGGTCACAGTGACCTTTAACCTCCAAAATCGAATCAGTTCATTGTTGAGTCCAAGTGGACGTTTGTGCCAAATTTGAAACAATGTGATGGAAGGATGTCTGTATAACCTGAAAACACTAGTCCATACCCATTGAGTACAGCGTACCATACCATGACTTAGTCATACCAAAAATTAGAAACAAAAAAACACCAACATTGGTCCACAGGGGGAGCCACAGCGATCGGTCGCATTTTAGCCATTTTGAAGCATTTTTCTGTTGTTATAGCGCCACCCAGTTGGCAATTAGAGTTAAATTTCTCCAGTCACCTTGACGCGTCCTGTTCTACATATCTACCAAGTTTAGTAAAAATCCATATGGCGGTTAGGCCTAGATAAGAAATGAGCTCTCTAGCGCCCCCATTTTGTTTGATGGGGTCAATAATGGAGGGGTCCC
>NC_065508.1:1477001-1519099 GCF_006386435.1 Epinephelus moara | reverse complement strand
GCATCCTCCCATGACCCTCTACCACTGTGCCAAATTTCACATGGATTGACCAAGTCAGTGAGGAGAAAAACATGGAACAGACACACACACACACACACACACACACACACACACACACACACACACACACACACACACACACACACACAGAGTGTTTGTCATTATATAGTAAGATAATGCCTTCGGCCACGACTGTCACCAGTGCGGAGGCACAAAAATGGAGGAAAACATGGACAAATGGACGGACAGTGAAGCCCAGAGTTTACTGAGCGTATATGTGAAGTGAAAATACGAAGTGATTTTGACTTGTCAAAGCAAAATAGACGTTGCTGCACCAGCCGCTGGCCTTGGTCTTAGGCCCCGATCACACAGAGAGTGTTTTGCAGGTTGCAAAACACAAGGAGCGCTGCACTGCCTTTTTTTAAAAAAAACTGAATGCCACTAGTGGGAAAAAAAACACTTGCTGTGCCTTTTTATTGTTGCCAGGCAACCACAGACTCACCTCCATACCCTAACCTTCCTGTGTAATCAGTCTACTGTTTATTTATTAATTTATTTGTATGTATCCTGCAGTAATCAGTGTGTAGCTGCTGACATGTTGAGGCAGAGGGTGCTGTCTGTAGCTCTGGTTGAGGGTGAGAGGCTGTCAGCAGATAAACAGAGATCTGTGTGGGTACATGAGACCCTAAAAAAGAGGCTGGATCATGGGGAGTACCACCAGTTGGTCCAGGAGCTTCTCCTCCATCATGGACGTTTACAGGCAGATTTTAGGATGACTCAGGGGCAGTTTGACAACCTGCTGTCTGTCATCAGGCCGTATAGCTCTGGGTATCCAGCAACCACTACCACCAGTTTCTCCTCCATTGTTCACCAACTGTAAACTTGTTGTCATGACCACCACAGAAAGCCCGCCTCTCAAATCATCCCATTGGACAATTAGAAAAAGATAACGTTCAGAACGCTCCGGCAAAAATGCCAGATGCCTCAAGCACAGAGAGGTAAGGGACAAAAACAGCGAGCAAAAAGCTTCATTCTCATTAAAAACTGTTAGAAAAAGTCGCCTCCAGCTGCTGAAACACTTCCTGTGTGATCGGGACCTTACAGGACAACACGTCAGCGTTTTTCTTGGTGGTGTGAATTAAATTAGTTCCTCACTGCTGTCTGGTCTCTGTCACTGATTGGGTAGAAATAATAATTGTAGTTCCTGTTAAATGTCAGTGAGTCATGTGACCTGCTGGAGGTCGACTCACCCTTATGTGCGGCCGGATGTTGTGGCTCTGACAGTATCTCTCCAGGTACGTCCGAACCTCCTGATGAGACAGGAAGCTGTTCAGCTGGGGGTCGAAGGGGAAGTCAGGGAACATCATCACCTCTTTGGGCAGGTTGGTTCTGTTGGGAGGAGGCGGAGCTGTTAAACTCTGGACCACATGTGGATTTCATTCAGAGGAAAATGAGTTCTCTTTGATGACATCACAGACGTACTGCAGGTCTCTGTACATGCTGCTGAGAACCGGACGGCCGTTGTCGTACGTCCCAACGTGGTCAGTGTAACACCAGGTGCCGCCCACGCTGTCAGAGAGCTCAAACACCACCGGGGGGATGAAGCTGTTCAGGCGGGACAGGATGTGTCTGGCTGCACAGAGTCCCGCCGCCCCAGCACCAACCACCGCCACCCGCTGCAGCATCGCTCACGTCCTGATGGAGACAAAGATGGTGTTTATTATACGTTTTATTATTCTGTAGGTTTTTCAGTCGACTGTGACTCCTGCAAACTTTCAGCTACAGAAACCAAACATCAAATATATCCAAGGATTAAAGGGACAGTTCACCCTAAAATCAGAACTACCTTTCCTCTCACCTGTAGAGCTGTTTATTGATCCAGATAGTTTGATGCAAGTTGCTGAGTGTTGCAGAGATCGCCGTAGAGATGTCGGTGTCTCTCCAGTAATGGAACTACATGACACACCAAAAAAATCCATTTGAAAAGCTCAACATCACGTCTCTTTCCACAAATCGTGACTCGTTTACTCAAGATGATCCACAGGCCTCGTCCCTCCTCCTCTCCTACACATTAACCTCAGTGGGCATGTTTGGTTTTGATTAACCAGAATGACCGAACACTCAGGACACAGCAGAAATGTTGGACTCCCCCCAAGCCTTAAGACACAGACTGTGTCTCAAACCTCATACTTCTATTATTACACTACGTACTTCCTGTGTCGTGCACTAATTTAACAGGTTGGTGTTGTCTCAAATCGCACACTGCCATTGTGCGCTTACTGGAGATGATGATGGCTTTTTTAAAATTTTTAATCGCCTCTTCCTCTTCGTCGTCTTTTTAAACGGAACATTTGACCACTTTTTCCACCCAAACATAAACCAAACTTACACCACAACATTGATGCTGATTAAAATCTGCTGCCGTAGCTAGAAGCGAGTTAGCTAGCTAGCAAACACTAACCTTAGCATTTGCATTATTGATGGTGGTACCAAATCATTACAGACCCAACAAACATTACTGACGGCTTCTATTCGACAAGTTTTGGTACTTAGTGTGAAATCATGTAGGGCCAACAGGCTCCTTGTCGTCCCCAGCTGTGATGTCAAAAGTTAAGAAGTTTGTGACGTAGCTTCAACTTCAGCTTCATCACAAGACGGCGACCACTGCCGACCGTGACATGTCTTTGCTGCCCCCCCCCCCCCCCCCCCCCAAAAAAACAAAAAAAAAACCCAAAACTTTTATATGACAGTATATACCTTGGAACTGGTGTATCACTGGTGTATCGCTGCAACCCTCATCACTTGTGATGAAACTTGTGATTTCCACCCCTACCGTGGTGAAAAGCTAACAAACAATGTTATCCACATTTTCAATTATACTTATGCAAATTAGGTGGGTTTTTTTGGTCCTTGTCTTCAAAGCATCAGTGGAGTCAAACTAAAAAGTCGAGGGCTCATATTCACAAAGCTGCCTCAAACACAGAGTCGCTCCTAGAAACAATATTCTGAGAAAATTGTTAGAATTTCTTCTTAAAGGTAAGACTAGGTCCCTGTAAAGATAGGGTTAGGGTTATATACAATATCAAACTTAAAAATCTGCCCCCCCCCCAAAAAACCCCCCCACAAAACTATTAATTTATGCAAATCTTACAACTTTATAACTAATTAGGTGAACCACTGTGTGTGTTCATGTGTGTTTGTATTTGTGTCTATGGGTGGGCGATATGGCCCTAAAAAATATCACAATATTTCAGGGTAGAATCACTGTGCTGCTGAATGAGCTCCCTCTGAGCCGACGCCACAGTTTATTCAACACTACTGAAGCTCCTCCTCCTTTTGGAACCACCGCAGAGTCCATCACCATTTCACTTTCAGACATGCTTGTTGTTGCCGTGGGTAACAGTACGAAGTCAACACGTCAACAAGTTAAAATATTGCGAGTATCATGATTGGAATTTTTGTATGACATTAAAATAATATCATGAACGAGTTGATGTGACACGTCCCTAGTTGTGTCTGATTTATTTATTTTATTTATTGGTGTTGCATTGTCACATCGCTGTCACTGAGGTTTGTGCTCGCTTGTTTCATTATTTCATTTGTAATTTTTGGTCATTACTCACCACTCTGTATACAAACTGAATGTCAACTGTTAAAAATATATATACAAAGTAAAAACAAACAAAAAAAACTCAAGGAAGGGACAGAAACTGTGACCTCAGTGAGGAGGTGTGGTCGACCCTGTTGCTAGGTGCGATCATAGACTGTATAAAAATATGGACACAGTCACAGTGACGTCACCCATTGGTTTCTGAGGTGCGGGTTTGAAGCTCAAAGTAGTAGGCTCTGGCCGTCGCCATCTTGGCAGTGCCTGACTCCGCCCAACTCCCGGCCAATCAAAACTGGGCAAAGAGGCAGGCCAAAGCCTGGTTGCTTAAACACGCCCACCTCACTCGAAGCTGCTAAGTTAGCTAAGGCTAACAAGCTAGGCTAACAAGCTACGCTACTTTGGCTAGCCCTGTTATGTTGGCTGCTCCCGTTTGGTACCAGCTCCCTCACGAAACAAAATATCCAAAAGGCACAAACACGGCTGAGAGGTAAGGTTCAACGACTTACGAATTAGCTGAGATGACGCCTAGCAGACAGCCAGCGGCTAGTTAGCCACCTGTCACTCAAAGTGACCACGCCCTTAACTGTGCGTAACTTTAAGCCTTAATAAAATTTTAATGGATGAGTTATAAAAAAAAAATTCACCCCCCGTACAGTTGTCATGAGAGGGGAAATTAGCTATAGAGACCAAAACCGTTTTTTGTACCGGGCTGTAAACATGTTTATTTCTGCTGTAACATGGGGGTCTATGGGGATCGACTCGCTTTTGGAGCCTGCCTCAAGTGGCCATTCAACGAACTACAGTTTTTGGCACTTCTGCATTGGCTTCACTTGTCATTCCTGGAGGTTGCTGCTTGGGTGTGATGCATTCCTTTAACAGATGTGATTGGTTGTCAGAGACACGTCCCTCTGTGAGCCTGTAAGGTGTGAGGACACCCAGTGGACATGAGATGAACTGCAGACAGTGACAGCGTTGGTGTGATCACTGCTGATGAAGGTTGAGACATACTCAACTCATCACTGCTGCTCTGATGTGTTTTTACAGTTTTACTTCATGATGTGATCATTTTATTTCTAGTGTTATTTTGTTGAGCAGAAAACGTGTGCGTATCTCTATTGACGTCAGCCACACATATTATCCCGCACTAATCTGTAGTATTTAATTTACTCAGTGTCATTCAGCATCTGGAGAATATTTCTCAGACCTCTTTGTGTTTCCACCATTTTCTCCTCTGATTCAGAAACTCTTAAAAGTCCTGCTAACTGCTCCTGACAGTTGTCACTGTAAGAGCTCTTTAAAGGTCTGAGATGGTCTGTGAATAACTTTCATCTTCACCATGTAGTCTTAACTTTAAGGGGAAATTCTAAGAAAACATCACAAGAATTTTCTTAGAATTTTGTAAGTAGGGATGACCCTGTGTAAAAGAAGCTGTGTGAGTACGGCCCGCTCTTCACACCAATTTTTGGTCTTCATAAAATGTAATTTCATTTCAATATCATGTGATGATGAATTGATTTCTGCTTGAATTTTGCAAAAAAAAGAGACTATGATCATATGAAAATGTCAAATTAACATGTAGTGAAGTGATTTCAGGTGAACGAGTCACTTTATAACTGTACCTACCTATCAGTCTGTGTGAACTTTGACCTGCGGACAGTTTCCACACTTAACTATTCATTGTTACACGTTCACACACAAAATAAACACGTGTAGAGAGTTTCCTCTGAGCTCTCAGAATAACTGGACTTTAAATCCTCAAATTAAAACCTTATGTTTCATTTACTTTGTGTAACAGCTAACAGGCTACAAGCTAACAAGCTAACCGCAGTTTGATTGAATCTTTCTGAACAACGGTCACAAACTACAAACCTACGTCACTAGCTAAAACCGTCAGCTTTGTAACGACATTAAATATATTAAACAAAATGAGTAGTGTTACCGTGGTCTCCGTTAGTCGGTGTCAGTTCCGGTGTCACGAGTTTTCGGTGCTGAAATCAACAACCAGTTGGTGCGAGATCATTTAGCGAAGGAACCGGTTTGCGTCACAACACCGGAACAGTTCTGAATCAACGACAGAGGTGTAGTGAATAGAGGAGGCTCGAGGGCCAGGCTGTTCCGGAACACGTCACATAAACAACTTCCGGTATGAGTCCTTCAGAATAAAAGCGATATCGTTTCAAAATCAAAATAAAAATATTTAAAAAATAAAATAAAAAAAATCCACACCTTCTGATTTAAACACTCGCGATAACCTGAACTTAACTCTACTATTTGACAGGTTGAGTTTGAAGAAAAAAATTCGATAAATGTTTTTTTGTTTGTAATAATTATTTCTACATTTAAAAATAAAAAAGTGATTCATGAATAAATCAATCTGGAAATCCATTGGTAAAAGGAAGAAAAAAACAACTTTTTTTTCTTCCTTTACAACTACAGTGTAAATTGCAGAATCTGTCTTGAGAGATTATGAATAAATAAAATCAATACAATCCTTATGAAATGGACACAAATAAATAAGCACATGTATATAATAAGGGCCAGGCTGTTCCAGTAAACTTCACACAAACATGTTCCGACCCGATCCTACAGAATAAAAGCGAGATCGCTTCAAACTTTCAGTGGAAGAAAAAAGCACAAATACTGCACAACTTCTTATAGAAAACTTAACTCTGATATTTAACTGAATGTGGTTGAAGAAAAAAAAAATGCAATTAATGATTTTTTAATACACACACACACACACACATATATATATATATATATATATATATATATATATATATATATATATTTCCCTAAAAAACAGTGGACAAAAAAAGTGATTCATTAATAAATAAATGTTGTAAAAAATAAATTAATATGAAATTAAAACATTAATTGTGAAATGGACACAGGAATAAATAAGAAATAAATTAATATGAAATTAAAACATTAATTGTGAAATGGACACAGGAATAAATAAGCGTGTATAGAATTAAGGCCAATTTCCACCAGATGCGTGTTGGTTGCGTCTGCGCTCCGGCACGGCAGCGGAGCCGATAGGATTCCATTCTAGTCAAGGTCAGGCTGTTCCAGTAAACTTCATACAAACATGTTCCGACCCGATTCTACAGAATAAAAGCGAGAATGCTTCAAAATTTCAGTGGAGCAAAAAATAAACAAATAAATAACTGCACAACTTTTTATACAAAACACTGGAGCTAACATGTACTTAACGCTGATATCTGTGGTTCAATAGAAAAATGTAATTAATAATTTGAAATAAAAAAGTAATAATTATTTTTACTTGAGCAGGAATTTCAAAATATTTTTCCCACGGAATCGGTGGACAAAAAAATAAATAAAATAAATAGAACTGAATGAACTGATACTTAAATGACTAAATTATATCAATACAATAATTAGGCACAAAATAAATGAGCACTTGTACAATTTATATAAATTGTACAAGTGCTTTTATATATAAAAATGTATTTATTTTCTAATATATAAAATTATCATGTTGATCTGTTCTGTACGACATCTATTGCACGTCTGTCCGTCCTGGAAGAGGGATCCCTCCTCAGTTGCTCTTCCTGAGGTTTCTACCGTGTTTTTTCCCCGTTAAAGGGTTTTTTGGGGAGTTTTTCCTGATCAGCTGTGAGGGTCATAAGGACAGAGGGATGTCGTATGCTGTAAAGCCCTGTGAGGCAAATTGTGATTTGTGATATTGGGCTTTATAAATAAAATTGATTGAATTGAATAATTGTGTGTGCTAATAAATATGTTGGTAATTAATCAGTAAAAAGATAAATGTCACAGTTTCTACAAATCTATTTGTTCTGTTGACAGACTTCAGTGTTTCATGTTCGACTTTATTCTTAAAAAGTTTGTTATTTTCATCAGTGAACTGATTCTTCGTGTTTCTTTTGTGTCTCTTTGCATGTTGTAAAATAAATAAATCACGGCTAGTCTCGAGAATAAAAAGTCGACTCCAGTGAAGAAGATGTTTGTTAATGGTGCAGATGTTTATGATGTGAATAGTTCTTGTTGACAACAACAGTAAATCAATGGAAAAGCTTCAAGTTTCAAATATTTTATTAAAAAGAAAGGCAAAGTATTGATAATCATAATAATGATCAGGGACGTGTAAATAAGCATGAATCAGGATGCAGCGTGTCGGAGCAGTCATCACTTATTATTGATTATTGACCAGTAAAATCTGACATCTTCCTCTGAATCCAGGACTGAGCATCACAGCTCTCGGCCCTGCGTCAACATTTCAGTCACAGATCCACTCTGAGAATTAGTCTCAGAAATGAAGTTAAAAATCAGAACTCACTGGATGGAAGGAAATCTCTTAGAGACAAACCAGCTGGAAGAAAAAATGACGCTGGTACTTAAAATGATGCATCTTCTAATGAGAAGTGTCAGCACGGAGCCATCTTTAATTTTCCTGTCCAGAGTTTGTATCGACTTAAATAAAGAGACTTTTGCGTGTGAGAATAAATCACGTTTGTTTTCACGTCACAGCGACCACACGTCGCTTCTTCCCAGCTGACGGGCCGCTGACACGACTTCCTTCCTTCCAGTAAGTTTGTATTTTCATTTTTCTTCCCATGATGAATTTTATGAACAAATCTGTGACTGAAATGTTTGAGTTCCAGGAAACAGTCGTGTCCTTCCCCCTGATGATGTCATCCTGTTTCAGGAGGAAAACTGAAGATATTCAACGACTGAGTGTCGATTTTTTTTTTTTAACCATGAAATTTCCAACAGGAAGTTCAAAACGTTGTCGTTTATTTTGTCCGAATGAAGTCCGCTACATGAGGATCCAAACACTGAAGACACAGACAACCCGTCTGATGTGATGTCATCATCAGCTGATCAGAGATCTGTCAGGTTTATTGTTTCTCTGTAAAACGTCCCTCAGGTCACGTTTGAAGGATCCTTATAGAGAACGTGCTTTTTTAAACTCGTAAACTTCGACACCTGCCTCATCAATCCAGCATCAGTCCAGCTTTAATCCACACACGTTTCTCTGCACAGTTCAGTGACATCATCGTCACTTGGTGGTGGCGTTGCCGTGCGGCGGCGGCTGCTGCTGTGGCTGCTGCTGCTCGGCCAGCGCCTGCTGCAGCCGGGTGCGTTTCCTGGAGTAGTGCTGCCAGTGCAGCAGCTGCTGCTCGTGCGTTTCCTGGAGTAGTGCTGCCAGTGCAGCAGCTGCTGCTCGTCGATGAACTTGGCGCACTGCGCGTTGACCAGCTCCTTCCTGAAGTGTTCGTACTGCAGCAGCTCCAGCATGTGGAGGCAGTGAGGATACCTGCGGAGGGACCCCATCAGACAGGAAGTGAGGTTAATACACACTCTGTACTGATCGGAGTCGTACCTGTCAGAGGAGGGAGCTTCGGATAATGAAGATCATCACTACATGTTTTTATCTCTTATGTATCTTATTTGTTTTTTTGTCTTTGAATCTATTTGATTTACTTTTATTCGAACTTTAATTTAAGACTTTTATCATCTGTATTATTATTGCTTTAAATTTTTTTAGTGTCGTCATTTCTATTCCTGTTTTTCTTTTCTTTTTTTGTATTATCAGAATTTTTATTCTTCTTTTCTTCTTCTTGTCTCTGCACTGTTTCTGTCTTATTTTCGGCCTGTACGTCATGTGACGCTCTGTAAACTGCACTGACTTATATGAAAGATGTTTTATAAATAAAGATTGATTTGAATTATGTTTTTGTTCATGTCTCGTCACAGTCTGACCTCCGTCTGTGTCGCTCTGCTCCAAACTACTGAAGAAGTCGGGGACTATTTTCAGTGGAGGATGAATCTACATTCAATGCTGTAGTGAGTATTAGTGGCAGCAGTATGGTGCATGAACCAAACTCCAGAGCGTGTTTGTGGTGATGAAGGAACTGTGCTTGTTGGCAGACTCAGTGAACAGATCACAGCGACGGTTCTTACTTGAGGAACTTGGCGTACTCGGGTTCCTTCCAGTACAGCAGGTACTTGAGGTAGTTGATGAACGGTCTTTCTCTCAGGAAACCTCTCTGAGCCAGAACTGATCACACAAACAGGACAGTTATCAGATCAAACCACCACCACCTTTATGATCATCAACATACACCTGCAGTGCACGGCCGCCTCAATGTGCTGCTCTGACAGACTCTGGTTTATTTAAATCTTTCCTTTAGACTTCATGCTTCATGTTCAATTATTTATTAAACCCAGTACTTTTGAATACAACTGCTTTTCAGGCAGCAAAATAAATAAATGAATAAAATATAGTATTTCCAGGATCAATGTAACTATTAATATCAGTTGTACTCAGTCTGTGCAGAGAGCTTTAAAACACAGTTCATGTCGTCATGTTTAAATGTTTAAATGTCAGAGCTGGTTAATGATTTCCAGAGACGTTTTCAGGGAAGAACTCTGTAATCTGGCCGTAATTAAAGGGCAAATAGAGACAACAATATGATACAGTTGGTTTCTTTGAATGAAGTGATCTTCTACATAAAAACTGGCTGAAAATAAACTAACAGCTAAGTCCATCAATACAATCTGGAAAAAAGACTTTCTAATGGTGAAAACAGGTGTCATAAACTCAGAGTAATCAAACCAAACATGTATAGAAACAGTGGAGCTGCTGTCACTCACAGTTGAGGTAGTTTGGGTTGGCCAGACACTGGATGAACTCCAGTTCAGACTGGAAACGGTTCCTGGCCTGTTCCTCTGCAGCACAAACACATGTGTGAAACATTTTATTTCCTCTACGTCATGAATTCATATCAACAACTGAAAGACTGTTGGTGATCACTGGACTATCAGCAAAGTGCCTTTTAAATGAGACATGGCACCAAACTGTTCAAATTTGTATTAATTTAAGGCTCCATCCGTCATCAGCTGAATACAGGAAGTCACACACTCACCAGTCAGTCACATGATAAATTGAATTTACTGGTGAATTGAATGTGTACCGATCTGAAGAGTCAACCTCAGCTGTTCACAAAATATTTTAAGTCATTATAAAACACACGTATTTTTGCTGATAAATGAGGCTGTCCTTGAAACTGGATTATTTTGGATGTAGTTTGGAACAGCACTGCGCCCGTACCAGCTAAACGAGGACAATAACTAAATATCAGTGTAACAATGTTTGTATCAACATGTTCAAAATGTATGTAATCAATCATAATGTGAATGCATGTGAGTAATGATCCCTTTGAGAAAAAACAAAATCCAACACACCGCGACTGCACGCACCAGACTCCATTTAAATATGTAGCAATTTAACGCTGCGTTGTTCATCAACTTAACACTGGAGGCATTGTGATCACAAGTCAGTTTGACAATTTATTGACTTCACTGGTGAATCCAGTGTGTGCCGATTTAAAGAGTCAGTCTCATGTAGTAATTAAGTGTTTAAAATCATCTTTATAACACACTTCTTTTTGTTGGTAAATGATGTTGTCGTTATGTGGATTAATTTCTGATGTAGTTCTGAATAGCGCTGCAAGTTGATGCCAACTGGCGAACACCAGTTGACATTAACTATACATAAATGTACCAATGTTTTAATTAACGTGATGTTTTGCGTGTAACAATTATGCATTAAGTGCGTGTAACTACGCACCAGACTCCATTCAAATATGACGTGATTTAACGCTGCGTTGTTTATCAGCTGGACACTGGAAGCTTTGTAGTCACAGGTTAGTTTAACACTTTGTTGAATTTACTGGTGAATTTAATGTGTGCCGATTTCAAAAGACAGTCTCAGGTATTCATAAGATGTTTAAGTTTATTATCAAACGCACATATTTATGTTGATAAAAGAGGCTGTCCTTAAAACTGAATTCATTTTGGATGTATTTCGGTACTGCACTGCCTTCGGACAGGCTATAAGACACCCTTACGCAGATACCTAGCTGACAAACAACATATTGATGTAACACTGCCTTAAGTAATGTGATACATTACGTGTGTATATGAACAATCATGATGTGAATGCATGTAACTGATAAATCTCTTTGAACAAATACCGCGCCTTCAGATCCGCAGTACACAGACTAAATCTAATCATTTATTAATTGTGAAAAAGCCGAATGGTGACGTCAGTTCCGTGTACACTTCAGTCGTCGCTAATAAATTATTTTACTGCTCACAAATCGTGATTAAGTTAATTTAGTGACGCAGTTTCGTCCTCTTCTGACGGTTATGCTAACAAGCTAACACTAGCGGATCACGTAGCTACAATATTGGCTACAAACCTGTTTCCATGACGACAGCAGCGGTCAGATCCGGTCCAGAACACAGCAGACTGTCTATATCTAAATAACAACGTTAACTATTTGGTTAAAACACGATTAAATTCACTCCTGAGTGAATGTGTGTGTTTGTTTCTTCTTAAACACCACAATCAAGAATGTGAAGCCATATTTGCCGGAAGTCAGCCCCGTGTCTGTTTCCGGTAATTTCCGTCACTTTACGGCACCTGCTGTTCATGTTGTGACCGCCAGAGGGAGACATTTAACAACAGACACTTTAATTACATTCTGTTGAAATTAACACAACTAGTCCACACTTGGTCCATACCCGCTGCACAGGGGCCCACGTACAGTTTCACATGGTGTGTGTTTGGGATACAGGTCATAGGAAATTACAGATTAAATAGTCAACTGAACCCATTAAGAAGAGCAATGTATTCAGACAGAGTGTTTGTGAATTTGATAGTACGATTGCTTTATTGAAAGTACAGTAGTATCATTGCCAATAGTGGGATAGTTAGTGGGCTAAAACTGTCCAGACCAGCGTTCAGGAGGAGAGGACATGACAGTCAGTGTCTGGTGGTTGACAACTGGTTGAAATCTGTCAGAAGCTGCAGTGACAGATGAAGAAGTGTCCGGCCTCTGTAATTTTACTACAGTGAATATACCATGAATCTGACGTGAATCTACAGTGTGTGCAGTTAGTACTTATTTCAAAATAACGACATCAGAGCAAAAGACAGCATTTTGTTTTATCTCCAAGGTAACGGATATATGTGTGTGAGAGGGTCAAAGTTCAGGACGTAACGTGAGGAAGGTACGTACTTTTTAAGAGCAGCTGCAGCACACACTGAAAGTAAAATGAAAAAGTTTGTGATTCGATACGCAGCTTTAGACTGAATCCAGACGTCCACCCTCTGGACCTGCAGACTGAGCCCTCACAGACTGCAGTTGTACTGTTAAGTGGGAAGAAGCAGCGGGTTTATCGGGCAGCTGAGTGAAGTGGAGCCTGAGGAGGAAACACTGGGACCGTCTGGATGTAATAGTCCGTGGAGGTGCTGCGGTGCTCGGCTGCACAGATAGGAAACCCCTCGGCTGACAGGATGTACCACTCTCTCACTCCGCTCTCTCTCACGCAGGCGCAGAACGTACGTGCTACTTGGCCGTCGGATGTAGTCCATGTAGTGTGTTCAAATACAACTGACACAGGGCGACATGAGGCGTAGGTAAAGGTCAGGCTGTAAGGAGCTACAGCAAACTGAACCAAAGGACTTTATTTTTTTATCAAGCTGTGGTATGATGAAATGAGGAAATTACAATCGCAGAAACAGACAGGAATCTAGAGGTGGGTCATATTTGAACCTGCTGGCTTTAAACTGTGGGTCAGACGAGGTCTCGCGTCTCTCTGTTCAATCACCTCCAACAGGAAACTACAGAGCTATGGGATGTATCGAAAACATTTGGACTAGGACGCCTGCAAGTTAGGGAATACTTCAATAAAGCATTTCAAAGCATTAAAGGGATAGTGCACCCAAAAATGAAAATTCAGCCATTATCTACTCACCCATATGCCGAGGGAGGCTCAGGTGAAGTTTTAGAGTCCTCACATCACTTGCGGAGATCCAAGGGGAGAGGAGGTAGCAACACAACTCCACCTAATGGAGGCTGACGGCGCCCCAGATTCAAACATCCAAAAACACATAATTGAAACCACAAAATATCTCCATACTGCTCGTCCGTAGTGATCCAAGTGTCCTGAAGCCCCGACATAAAAAGTTGTTGTTGTAATACAGTGCCCAGAGAGGCAGTCAGAGCTACAGGCTACAATGAGGCTAAAAACAGAGTTCAAATAAGTCAGAGCTACAGGCTACAATGAGGCTAAAAACAGAGTTCAAATAAGGTTTTTCCAAACAACTTTTTATGTCGGGGCTTCAGGACACTTGGATCACTACGGACGAGCAGTATGGAGATATTTTGTGGTTTCAATTATGTGTTTTTGGATGTTTGAATCTGGGGCGCCGTCAGCCTCCATTAGGTGGAGTTGTGTTGCTACCTCCTCTCCCCTTGGATCTCTGCAAGTGATCAAGAATCCAAATGTCAAAGAATCATTCTACAAAATATATGAAACAAAAATGGGAGGAAGAATCGGACATTTGAACAACAGAGGACGACCAGACAGAGACGTGAAACTAAAGGTCCCTGAGCCGGGAGCCTCACTGACCAATCATTATCTTGTTCTCTGGGCCCAAACATACAACCATACTGGCAAGAGACTGCAACTGAGATTAATGAGACTGGGAAGAGTAAGTTTTCTATCTACATTACACCTATAAAAATACACACAGTTGTCCCATACAAAAATAAATACTTACTAAAGATACTTTCATCCGGTCGCAGGAAGAAGCCAGAACTCGGGAATGGCTACGACTTGATTCTCCGACATCGGATTACAAACTTATAAACCAAAGCTACTGTTTGGAAAGACTCATTTTTATTTTGAGGCCTCAGCTGAAAAATGTACAAAATATAGGGAGAAACAGATCGTGTATAAACGCCGCTGAGAAAAGTGTGACGCTGTGTGCCAGGATGTGACAAATGTTCTGTGACTTGACCTTTTCACACCCTTACACCTTCTTTGTCTTTTAAATAAAAACAGTTATGTTGGGTTCACTTCACACAACATCAGCCTGATTACAGCTCGATGCTGCGACGTACGGTGTCGGCTCAGATCGTGAACATCAATGAGTGTCGTACACAATAATCCATAATCCATGGTTTCATCTGGTGTAGTGTGTCATAGTAGACGACAGCTGATGCCTCGTCTGAGACGCCTCACAATGTCATGACAGAAAGTCTAGCATGTTTGATTTTCTTCTTGTCGTCCACGACTTCTCCCGTCACAGCCGTCACTTTGACCAATAGGAACACAGAGCGATCTGTTGCCATGGAAACTGTATGACAACAACAGCCCAGCCTTTTAGATATTTCCTGTAGGGACGTTAGCCCACAGAGTGAAAAGGAAACAGCAGAGGCACTTTATCAACCCGCTGAGTACTGCCATTAGCATCAAGCTAGCAAAGAATGTTCTTTCTTCATAATGGAGGATATAAAGGAATCAAACTCACGGATAGTGTCTGGGCCTTTACTCAGCACAGCTGCAGAGGCTACCAGCTGCATCTCAAACACACCACACCATTTAGCATTCTGTTCTTAGTTTAATCAAACTCAACACTTCCTGTTTCTGTTTCAAATTAAAAGCCTCTTATCATTTCAGCTGAGAGAATCCCTTCATTTTCTAAAAAGGCTTTTATTGTGAAACATTTGGAGGAACTTCCTGTGGAGGATTCAGTGACTGTCATAGTTTGCATGTGGTACTTCAAATGTAGCTCCGCCCACCTGGTGACACTTTTTATGTTACCACAGTAACAGTTCAGCTCAAACATGAACAAACACAGTGACTGAGATAATAATAACAATAACAATAATAATAATAAAAACAGGAAAAGAATAATCTGATGACATCACACACATTGTGAGAGACAACCAGTAATGATTGGTCGTGGACACACAGCGAGAGTTTATGACTCCACAACCTCCTGATATGACATAGAGACCGTCTGAAGGGACAGAAATGTCGTGTAGTGTGAACCCAACATTACAAAAAAACAACAACATAATAACATTCGTAGGATCTCAGAGGAAGCGTTGTATCATGATATGCTGATGACGTGTACAGTTTATATTTGTACAGTCTCAATGCGTTAATAATTCAATCACTCGTTTGTTCAAAGATCAACTTTTATTAACACGTAATAAAACTGTTAGCAACAAGATGGTAGAAAACTCTGGAAGTTACGTATGTACAGAAACATTCACATGTTACCAATAAAAATATTTAAATAGAAAACAACACAAAACACAATATTTTATAATTACTACAAATAATTAGATGACACGAAGAAGAGATGCTCCCTGATCTGTAACTGATCTGTAACTGATCTGTAACTGATCTATAACTGATCTGTAACTGATCTATAACTGATCTATAACTGATCTGGAGTCAGTTTCCCAAAAGAACAACTGTTAGTAAAGTCGCCACCAAACAACATTTTGAAGGTTTGAATTAAAAATATTTGGGGAGAAAGTTTCCATCAGTTCTCAGATATTGAACTTTATTTATCGGGTGATGGTTCGAATGAGACGCAGGTTTATTTATAATTTCTGTTTTAGTCTGCAGTGTTTCAGCGGCGCTCACAGTCGCAGTCTGGTGAGAGAACTTTTGGGAAACTGTCTCCACAGAACGTCCGAACATCCAGACAAAGTTCGTGGCGGCTCAGACCCAGCAGTGGTCATACGCCACTGTAAAATAAAATAATAATTTCACTCGCAGCCGAGTGACGAGACCTGAAAGACATGAGGCAGCTGGTTGTTGATCCTACACGGCGGTGGTGGCGTTGGCCCATGGAGGGAACGAGTCCAGGCCGAAGATGACACGCCCCCAGCTGTTGATGGCGAGACTGATGCAGCTGATCCCGATGACGTTCATCACCACGCCAGCTTTAGCCTGCAGGGGGCGCAAAGAACACAGAGGTTATTATGGCGTCATGGGCGGAGCTGAAATAGTGGTGTTTTCCTCCAGAATCGGGACGCACCATGTCAGACACTTTGAGGATACCGGAGGAGAAGGCGATGGCGTTGGGAGGCGTGGCCACTGGCAGCATGAAGGCGAAGGAGGCGCTGAGGGTGCAGGGGATCATCACGTACAGAGGGTTCACGTTTATGGACTGAGACTGCGTCAGGACACAGAAACACACTCATGTCAACGTTCAGTCAAAACGACCGCTGATCAAATTATTCAGTTTCTAAAAACGCAGATTCTCAACTTCGCTGTTTTTTCTGTCGCTGTTACGGTCGATGAAACTTCCTGTTGAGACCTTTCACACTAACAAGTGTTGAATTCTTTCCTGTTGTTGTTGAGAAGCTTTTAATGTGAAACATCTGCAGGAACCTGAACTGAACAGCTCTGCTGATGACGAATGACTGTGACGGCGTGAATGTACGGTGTGCATCATTAGTGTGTGTGTGTGTGTGTGTGTGTGTGTGTGTGTCTTGGTACCATGGAGGCCAGGATGGGCAAGAAGAGCGTTGCCGTGGCGACGTTGCTGGCACACTCTGTGAAGGTGGCAATGAGGAGGCAGAGGATGATGGCGATGGCCCAGGGAGGGATGGAGTGTAGCGGCGTCATCTGAGCGCCAAGCCAGCGGGACAGACCGGACACCTGACGACACACACACACACACACACACACACGTTAGTATGAAGAAAACATGACATCACTGAAAGGTGTAAAGCTTCTGCCTGGATCTAGTTTCTAGTTTCAAGTGAGAATGTTTTTTACATCATTCAGCACAACCTTTCCACATACTGTACGTCCTCACTTTGTAAAACGTCCTCACTTTGTAAAACGTCCTCACTTTGTAAAATGTCCTCGCTTTGTAAAATGTCCTCGCTTTGTAAAATGTCCTCACTTTGTAAAACGTCCTCACTTTGAAAAATGTCCTCATTTTGTAAAACGTCCTCACTTTGTAAAATGTCCTCACTTTGAAAAACGTCCTCACTCTGTAAAAACGTCCTCGCTTTGTAAAACGTCCTCACTCTGTAAAAACATCCTCGCTTTGTAAAATGTTCTCACTTTGTAAAACGTCCTCACTTCATAAAACGTCCTCACTTTGAAGAACGTCCTCACTTTGTAAAAATGTCCTCACTTTGTAAAACGTCTTCACTTTGTAAAACGTCCTCGCTTTGTAAAATGTCCTCACTTTGAAAAACGTCCTCACTTTGAAAAACGTCCTCACTTTGTAAAACGTCCTCACTTTGTAAAAACGTCCTCACTTTGTAAAACGTCCTCGCTTTGTAAAACTCTTCACTTTGAAGAACGTCCTCACTTTGTAAAAACGTCCTCACTTTGAAAAACGTCCTCACTTTGTAAAATGTCCTCGCTTTGTGAAATGTCCTCACTTTGTAAAATGTCCTCGCTTTGTAAAACGTCCTCGCTTTGTAAAATGTCCTCGCTTTGTAAAATGTCCTCATTTTGTAAAATGTCCTCACTTTTTAAAAACGTCCTCACTTTGTAAAACGTCCTCGCTTTGTAAAACTCTTCACTTTAAAGAACGTCCTCACTTTGTAAAAACGTCCTCACTTTGAAGAACGTCCTCACTTTGAAAAACCTCCTCACTTTGTAAAACGTCCTCACTTTGTAAAAATGTCCTCACATTCCACAGTGTCTCTCTGAAGATGTTAAACTCACCTCACTGCCTTTGGCCAGAGCGAAGCCGCCTCCCAGCAGCAGGACAATGTTCCAGGGCATCTTCTTCTGAGTCACCTGCCAGGTGAGCAGAGCTGGGGCGGGGCCTCGAGACACTGGGGACTCTGATTGGATGAAATCAATATTATAATCAAATCATTGAAAGAAATTCAAGAAATGTCAACTGTTTGTGTGTGTGTGTGTATGTGTTACCTGTGTGTGTGTGTGTGTGTGTATGTGTATGTGTTACCTGTATCACAGCTCCTCCAGAAGCAGAGGAAGTGCGGCGGCTCAGAAGGAAGAACAAACAGCAACACAGCAACAAACAGAGCGACGGTGGCGTCAGTGACGAACCTGCAGATACAACAAACATTTATTTATTTACTTTGATCAAATCAGCAGAAAACAACAAACATTCACATCCCACAAAAACAAACAGGACAAAGTCAATGAAGACTCTTTTATTAACACGGTCGAAAAACCAGCTCGCCTTCAGAGGGCAGCTTTATGACATCACAGACTGATGAATGTCTACAGTGTAAATATAATAAAATAATAATAAAACCTATAATAATAATAATAATAATAATAATAATAATAATAATAATAATAATGATAATAATTTATCTAAAAGTTAATTAAATCCACAGAATATAAACAGATGTTTTGTCTCAGGATAAAGTTGTTTTGGTTGATTAACAGCTCAAGTTACAAAGATAAGAACAGAGACGCAGTATTTATACGACTGCTGTTTCATGTGTTCAGTACCGTCCTCTCTGCTGATGGCTGAACGTGATGCCGACTCGTAGTTTGATGTCGGATTGTTCTCAGGTACGTTGGATTTTTTTTGTAACACTGTAAAATGGCACCAGGATGAATAAATAGTGACCCTACGTGTTCTTCTCCAACTCTTTATCCTCCTCACGCAGCTTCACTTCCTGTTTGCCTTCATGTTTGTTCTGCAATAATCAGATGTCCTCCTGTCCTCTGTCGGCGTGGAGTAACGGGTCACATGGTGCAACAGCAGCCGCTCAGTTCATGAATGGGGATTTCACCACAGAGTGTTTGTGTTTGAACTGAGCGACCAAAAGTACTGGCACGTCCCCAAAATCCATGAATCCATGTCCTCTTCACACCGAGTGTTTTTTTAATGTGTTATTCATTCATTGAAAAAAAGTTCAGGAGGAGAGTTTCACCTGCCGACACCAAAATGATTCACTTTAACTCACTAACTCTGTACCGTCCCAACTTTCACCAAACGTCCTCACTTTGTATAAACATCTCCACTTTTCCCAAATGTCCACACTTGTTAAAAATGTATAACTTTCCACATAGTCCTCAAGTCTTAAAAATGTCCCCAAATGTCCTTACTTTGTAAAAATGTCCTCACTTTGTAAAATGTCCTGATTTTGTAAAAATGTCCTGATTTTGTAAAATGTCTTTACTTTGTAAAATGTCTTTACTTTGTAAAATGTCTTTACTTTGTAAAAACGTCCTCACTTTGTAAAATGTCCTTACATTGTAAAAACATCCTGACTTCGTAAAAACGTCCTGACTTTCCACATATGTCCTCACTTTGTATAAACATCCCCACTTTTTCCAAATGTCCACACTTGTTAAAAATGTATAACTTTCCACATAGTCCTCAAGTCTTAAAAATGTCCCCAAATGTCCTTTACTTGTAAAAATTTCTAACTTTCCACAAATGTTCTCACTTTATAAAAAAGATCTAACTTTCCATACTTTGTGAATAATGTCCATCTTCATACAGATGTCCTCTCAGTCAGTCCAGAAGTGCAGCGAAAAATTAATTCTTTCTTCAGTAAATTTAAATTTACAACTCACTGTTGGTCTCTTTAAGGATGTTTTTTTCCCATGTCGTCATGTCTCTGTGTTGTCATCATGTCTCTGTGTCATTGTCATGTCTCTGTGTCATTGTCATGTCTCTGTGTCATCACATCTCTGTGTCATCATGTCTCTGTGTCTTCGCCGTGTCTCTGTGTCATCGTCGCATCTCTGTGTCTTTCCAGTATGTATAAACCTTAATCACCATCTCTTTAGGGACGCTGAAGGATTGCAGGTGAAAGTTGAATCCTTATTTTGGCATCAGCTGCAGTTTGCTTACGATCAACCTGTGCAATCAGGAAACATGTTGAAATCACCTGTTTGCACAAACTGCATGTCCAAGGTGACTGCCACCCCCCCCCCCCCAACCCCACCTTTAAAAACCAGGTCAGATCACCTGAGTCCTGCTGCCAAAAAACACTTTCAGCCTCTAACTGACCATCAGCCTGCTGCTGCTTCACCTACAGAAGGATCCAACTTCTTTAAACCCCTCAGGTCCAGAAAATATAGATGTTCATTTCTTTAAGGAAATGACAAACATCAAACATTAATATCTGTTGGTGTTGTACGTTTCTGCAAACCGATCTGTTGCCATCTCCCCGTGTCAGCGTGGGTTTCCTCCAGGTGCTCTGGTTTCCTCCCACAGTCCAAACACATGCAGGTTAATTGGTGACTCTTGCCCAATGCCAGCTGGGATAGGCTCCACCCCCCTGTGACCCCAACAGGATAAGTGGTTATGGAAAAAAAATGAATGAATGAATGAATCAGCAAGGCTGTGATTTGCTGCAGGACTCAATTGTGATATTGCTTTTTTCAACAGCTCTACAAGAGCCATGAAGTTTAACATGACTCACACACGTTTGATCTCAGGACTAAATCTCAGACCAACAGGCTACGTTAACTCTATAAATATGTTTCTGTGTGAATATGAGTGATGGTTCATTTCCAGGAGCGTGAAGGAGGAAGAAGCTCACAGTTTAATAAAAGTGATTCTGTTTCTGTGATGAAAGGTTTTAAATTAAAATGAGTTGAGGAGAATAAAAAGAAAGAGATCAGAGCTCAGATTTTATCAGTCCATCACCTCCTGATTCTGATCACTGATATTTTTCTCCTTCTTCTCGGAAATGGACTCAGGTTTTTTGTTGTTGTAATTTCAGCTCAGTGTTGAAGGACGGACACTAGCAGGACAAACAGAACAATGGATGACATCCTGTGCTGGTCATGTGACCCAGCTGGGACTTTATAAATTTACAACACAATGCTGACATCGCTATGGACATGGACGACGCAGAACGGACCTCAGACCATCCTGCACAGGTGGTTCCAGGTCTTTAGATGGCGCTATAGAGCCGCTGAATGACGGCGGCAATATGTTGCTCCAGTGTGGGTTTAGACAACATGGCGACATCATGGAATCAAAAGAGCTGTGACATGTAACTCAACAGCATCGGCCTCTAGTGTGACATATAACATACGTGTTAGCAGCTCTTTATAAACAATAACAGTGACATCACATGTCAATAACGATCATTTAGTGTCCCTGTTATATGGTGGCTGATCTCATCCTCTGCTCGGAGGGTAAGGAGCTCCTGGACCTCATTGTTTTCACTACTTGTGGACATTTTCAGCTGCTGTTCTTCCTCTTCGAGTTAGCTGCTAACTGCTAGCAGCAGCTTTTTAAATCTCCCGTGGTGGGGTGCACTCATAACATGTCGGCAAAAAGTCACATCTGTGCTGCCCACGGTCCCGTCCTGCTGGACAGACATTGTTTCGGCGCTGTTACTACCTTCCATGCCGCTTTAAAGGTGAGATGACTCCGTCCCTCCGTTCTGTGATCGTACCTTTTACACGAAACGGTGAAGCAGAACAACGACGTTATTGAGGTGACGTTGAAGAGGAAACGTAAAAGACTTTTAGGAACTTGTTACAGAAGGGTTTGTCAGATTTGTTTCGGATTTTGGGTGGTACAATCTTCAGACCTTAACAGTGAAACGTTACCACAATTCTGTTTCTTTTTCCTTGTTGCCATGGCGATGCAGCAAATTCTGACGTTTCAGCATGACACAGGACATTGTCGTAACTTGACTTTACGGTGTCCAATCTGCCCCAGATTTCACAGCCTGAAGTCATCAACAACTTATACTGACTCACAGTCAGAGCGCCACCTACTGCCAACAGGAAGTCGTTCTACGTTTAATTTACACAGTGTGATCTACACGACATACAACAACATGATGTATAATTACTGTGTTTTCTCTATAGCGCCACACAGTGGGATACAATTTGCAATACATCTTATCCAGCAACAAACAGTCCACACAGCAAATAACATCTAAGTCATGAGTGGAAGGTTGCATCAACCAGCGTCCCGCCAACACCCCCGACATGCACAAAGGTGCAAGGGCCCGTTCATTATTTGGATCAGTGTTCATTTTGGCAGCTGTTCTGGATTTAGTCTTAGCCTTGAGACCAAAATGTTTATTAGTTTTAATCACATTTTAGTCATTCTTATCCTTAAAAGTTTTAGTTGATGAAAATTTAAAAATTTTTAGTGGACAAACATTTTAAAGGTTTTAGTTGATGAAAACTTTTAGTTTTAGTCGATAAAGCTTCAAAACATTTTAGACTTTACTAGATGACGATTCAAAATGTTTTGGTCGCCAAAAATTTTACATTTTAGTCTTTTTTTGTGTTTTATCTTCAAACTACACACAACAAAAATGAAATATCGATTTTATCATAGTTTTTATTATCAAGATCTTTCTTTAGCTTGTCATTGTCTCGTTTTCGTCATTCGTAAAAAAGGTAAAAAATGTTCACCATTGTCTTCGTCAGCAAGATTAACACTGAATAAATAAATACATACAAAATGACAAAGTGTGACTGATCTTTCAGTCGGAGTTCAGAGAGCACTTGTGTAAAGACTCGACTCTGGACCTGTTCATGTGCTCATGTGGTGAGCGTTGAGACCAGTTGAGTGTCGGCAGCCTCGGTGACCTGCAGCCTGACGCACTTCATGCAGCGACAGTGTGCAGGTCAGTCCCACAGTTTGTACCCAGGACACGTTTCCTCTGTTTGTTCTTCGCCTCTGATTCCTGTGTGTTTGCCCCGAGGCAAGGTCTGCGTTTGACAACACTGCGGGTTCATTCAGTCGTCTGAACTCTTTTTCCACTTTACATTAATGCAGGACCAGAGCTGAACACACACACATGTACACACACACACACACACACACACACACACACACACACACACACATATTCAAGGTGGTGTTCGGACTCCAGACAGCAGATTAAAGGATCTACAGACTGAATGTGGAGCCACAGAGACTCGACTTCAGTCCAGACTGAGCAGATTGAAACAGACAGAGGAAACGCAGGTTCAATCACTGCAACAAAGACGGCAACCTACACTGGTATTTCAACTAATTGTGATGTCATTTCCTAGAGTATCTTCAAGAGCTTCCTAGCCCTAGAACCTGTACAACCTGAGCTAAAAGGTTTAAGAAGTCAATAAACCAAAAGAACTGATTCAAGTATTGAAATTGTGGCATTAAAAAAATAATACAAAAGTCAGATGTTTTTTCATCAGATTTTACAAAATAAAAACACCAAACATTTTGATCCAAAAGATTTTTACATGTAGAACCATAAAGAAAATATTCGTAACACTCCATTCGTTATTTAATATCTGAGATACGCTCATTTTTATGAGCCAAGTAAAAAGGCGTTGCGATGAATTCTTTATTCATTCCTCCTGCAACACATGTAATGTAGAGCAATGACGTCATTGACGTGATGATGGGGAAGACAGAAGCTTTAGCTTTCTGCTGCAAAAAGAATAAATGTTCTCTCTGTTGTAGTTTTATTTTAGATTGGTTTTTACAGGATTATGCAATCAACGATCTCCTGCAGGCATTGCTATCAAATTCTGGTGTAATTCCAGTAAATGATTATGTTCCCACTACACGTAAAGTAAGGTAAGGTAAGGTTATGATGTGACGACACAGGAGACAGAGGCCTTATCTTTGTGTTGCTAAAAGAACATTACGGTTCTTATTTTAAATCTGTTTAAATCTGGATCATGAAAACAGCGACCTGCGGCTGGTTCGTCTGTTCTTAAAGGGTTAAACTGTGAAGATACTTTACAAAGTTTGAGCAAGTCTTTTATTGAACGTTCTCTAACCCCCTCAGTTACTCTGACTCGACTCGTGTACGAGTCTGTTGGTACTCACTCGGCCTTGGCATTGAAGACGTGGGTGGCCCAGCCGTCCATGAAGCGCGGGTCTCGTGTGAACCACAGCACCACCATGAGGATGAGGAGTGCCAGGACGCTGACCTCTCCGTAACTCACCGGCCCCAAACGCCGATGCTCGTCCCGGATCACTTCGTATGCCGCTCGCTCCTTCTCAGACTGCACCGCCCCGCAACCCCACGTCTTCCGCAGGCTGTGAAGAACCAAAGTCAACATTTAACGACTGGCTGATTGAAGATCTTTAAGAAAACTACCAATACCAACAACCAGTGCTGAGAGACACCTGAATAACCTCAACTCGACTCTTCACAGGAAGCTCTGAGTGAACTTTTGTTTGGGTGTTCTGGTGAAGACACTCACTTGAAGCCGATGAAGAGAAACTGCAGCCAGAACCAGGCGAGCATCAGCGTCAGCACCATGGTGGGGAAGGCGAATGCGAACCAGGACGCAAAGTTGATCACGTCACCGTTCTGAGGGAAGAGTCTACGAGAACGAGACAAACAGGAAGTTAAACATCACAATAAACCTTTATCAAAAAGAAACATCAGAACATTTCAAGCAAAGGTTCGAACAGAGCTGAGATCAGAATTTGAGGACTGACACCAGAGGTATAATAAAGTTTCTCTACAATGAACAAATGAAGCCAAAGTTTTCAAATGTTAAAAACCTCAAACTCAAAGAGGAAGCACTGTAAACATCAGTGTGTCGTCTGTTCAACATGAGGGAACCTGAAACCTTTGGTCTGAATGGGTATAGAAGAGAACTGGATACGGCGTTGGAGGCGGGGCCTTCTGTTCATTCCCATTAAAGTTGCTATGTCACAATCAGAGTTGGGAAGTAACCACAGACTGTTTAAATAATGGATGCAGCCACCCTGATGTCACCTGTTGGTGTGTGGACTCCTAATTTGAAGCCTCAAGTTCGGCACTTTGGCCGTCGCCATCTTGATTTTTGGAGCCAGAGGTAACAACGCTTTGTCAGAGGACTTTCACCTCTACATATTACGCACTGGCTATCTTTCTGTGTCTGCTGTTGAGGTTCTGGATGCAGCAACCAAAGGCAGGATGTCAAAAACATGTGGTCATGCCGGAAGTGAACAGCAGGCTGCCAGGTGAAAGTCGGGTGTTTGCTGCATCCGTTGCTCTGCTCTCTCTTACAGTATTACATTTCAAAGGTAACCTTCCTCACGATGGTCACAACCTCAGCAAAATGACTTATTTCATTACCAGGATTTGATCAGTTTGGTACGATAACACTTGGAGAGTCGAGAAGAGCCACAGGACGAAATAATTTTATCCTCATTCAGGTTATCGGAGCGCTAAACAGGAAGTTAGCTGCTTGGCCATCAGAAGTCTGGAGTGCTCCTGCTCTGTGGGCTCAGTGATGCAGACGATGTTGGTAATTCCAGAACATGAACTGTTTTGGTGTCAGGCTCCACTGAGCAACTTTTATAAGAATGAAGGAGGCCCCGCCCCCAACACTGTGTCCTGGTCTCTTTATAGATCCATTGTACTCACTGATTTTCAGATGTCTGTTTGACAGTGACACTGTGAATCATAGTCAGAGTGTCGTTGCTGTTAGCAGGTCGTTGGTTTGGATTTGGAGCCAATTGTGTGTGTGTGTGTGTGTGTGTGTGTGTGTGTGTGTGTGTGTGTGTGTGTGACACCTACTGGCTCATCTGTCCCATCAGAACCAGGTTCGGTCCGGTTCCGGTCAGAGTGGCGATGCCCCCGATGCTGGCAGCGTAGCACACACACAGCAGGAGTCCTTTACTCATGCTCCTCCTCTGCTCCTCTTCATCACTCAGCTCCACCACCTCCACCTGACAGCTGACGTTCTCCACCGCCACGACCACTGCAACAGACGGTTCATACAGTCAGTAAATCTGCGTGTGTTGATTAACCGCAGATTCTGATCAGTCTCCAGATCATGCATCAGTTTTTAGTAGTTTTTGGGATGTTCTTAGACGGGCTGTGTTACAGCTGTGATCTCATGAAATCTAACCACAAAACTAATCCTATCATCATCCCTTGTTTACTTAAATTGACCTATGGCTAAGCCCCGCCCTCAAACACGATGAGCCAATCACAGTGCATATAGCCATTCCCATACACTGGGACATCCTCTGCCTGGACGTCCATTGAAATGCATTACAGAAAGTCAGTTTGTTCGGTTTTATGAGCTTTTTCTGAGATTTGAAGTTTAAAAATGGTCAAACGGTGTGCATGGGGTACATGCAACTCTGACACAAGGTATCCTGAGAGGCTGGGCGACCAGGTGTATTTTTTACACTTTAAACCACATCTCAACCGAGAAAAGTGTCTCCTTTGGATAAAGTTGTGTGGTAACGTTAGACCACAACATCAACTCAACGTGAATAAGATTAACAATGATGTCTACATCTGTTCTAAGGTAAGTCAACATTGTGTTTGAGGCAACATATTGTCACTTTGCTGGAAAGAAATATAAAGTTATCTTTAACATCTCTAGCTAACGTTAGCTAAAGTTAGCCTAACGTTAGCTCCTAGCTGCGTTGTTCATCATGTCACCTTGTTTGCTGGGAGTTCATTAGCCTATTTTGTTCTAGTTTTGTACTTTGGTGATCGTACATCATTGTTAGCTGTTGTCCAAAGGGCTCTAGTTAAGCTAACGTTAACTTCTGGAGCTTAGCTTCATTAACTTATCTGTAATGGCAGAGATAACAAAGGTTGGCAAACGTTATGCTGAATGATTCAGTGTAAATACTGTAGCACCAAACTAACGGAGAGACACTCTTGGTAAAGATGGTAAAAAGGCCGTTATCCTTTTCTCATATTCTGAGCCAAAAACCTTAACTTCAGTGGCACTTTAACTTGTTGTCTTTGATGGTGACGGCAACCAGATGCGGTTCACAAGCGTACACTGTGACCTGTAAATTTTGGCTTGTAATTTAAGCTTTTCATCGACCTTCTCAACAATAAAATGATGAATATATCCCTCCAATGCGTAGTTTAGGCCCTTTTGGTTACTTCTCAATGACATCTGATCGTTATGTCCCCAAAAATCATCAATTGCCTCCTGTGAAATGCCGTGTACTGTGACACCTGCCATAGCGCCGGTCACTGAATGTTGATAGTTTGTCCAGGTGAGTGGAGGGGGCGTGGCTTAGCCATAGGTCCGTTAGAGGAATAATCATGCTGTAAAGTTTGTAAACAGGAAATTCAGCCCTGCTCTACGCGTTGTGAATTGTCTCCATTAAAAGTCATTTTCTCTGAGCAGCTCCTGTTTGCAGTGAACTCACGGATGTTCGGACAAGTGTCCCTGGATTCCTGTGATACTGAGGAAAACTTAAAAACAGGAGGATTCTCAGGTTCTGCAGTCATCAGCGCCTATTGTCTGTGATTTTTCAGGGATGTTTTCTCATGATGGACATCAGAGATGGTGACGTCCTCTGGGAGTGTAAATCACTCTGAATCTAAAAAGTACTCAAGTACTCAGCGTTACGTCTCAGATGTCAGAGTATCCCAGAATGCACCAATAAAAGTTTCCAGAAGGGTCTCAGTTCTGAACCACTTTTTTTGTGGTGACAGAACAGGGTATTTTTTAACATGATGCCAGGTCATTTACAGCGGCAACAAACTGGGTATTTTAAAAAAAAATGTTGGGATGCTGCCAGCCATGTTTTGGGAACAAAACCAGATCTTTTTTAATGAGATGATGGGAAATTTCCAGCAGTGCTTTTGGCAACAAAACCAAGCATGTTTTAACGAAGTGTTGGGACATTTTCAGACGTGTTTTTGCCAACAAGACTGGGTCATTTTCAATGAAACACTGGACCATTTCCAGTGTTTTTTGTGGTAACAAAACCAGGTATTTTACTGGGGGACACCAGGTCATTTACAGCCTTGCTTTTGGCAACAAACTGGGTATTTCAAATGAAATGTTTTGACAAACAAAACCCACAAGCTCCTGGGACATTGCCAGCCGGGCTTTTGGTGAGGAAACCAGGTTATTGTTTTTTTCTTAACAAAATACTGGGTGTTTGGCTTATGGCAAATAAACTATAGTTCAGGTTGGTTATAAATGGTTACAAACACTTGCACTTGATGTCCAATATGAAATTACACGAGGAATCCACTGATTTAGCATTACACTACTAAAACACTGTTACTTTAACCAAACACTCCACAAAGTCGTTGACGAGGTAATATTCATATTTTACTGCAGTGAACAGAAACAAACAGCTGCTCTAAAGAAAAAAAAAATCAATCTAAAGAGTGATTTTTCCACTCATGGATTTTCTCCTCTGTGGACTCACCGGGTCCTGGTGGTCCTGGAGGTTTGTCCTGTGGTGTCGGTTTGATGATCCCCTGTCTGTCCATCTGACCGTCAGAGGACACTTTCTGCTCAGAGGACATGTTGTCTTGCAGGTTGCTGGTTTTCTCTGAGTTGCCTTGTGTTAAAGTTGCAACATTCAGACCTGGAAGGAAACACACACATTACAGGTCAGTGTCAGACCACAGAGAAACTGAATCCAGTCACTTGATGATTCAAATATTTTGGCGACAAATCCTGATACTATTCAAAAACCCTCAGGACATTCCCAGCTGAGTTTTTGCTGACAAAATCTGGTATTTTTTAATGAGATGCTTGAAGTTTTTTCAGCCATGTTTTTGGAGAAATCGGTATTTTTAAAGAAATGTCGGGACTGTTTCAGCTGTGTTATTGGCAACAAAACCAAGTATTCTTAAACGAGACATTGGGATATTTACAGTCATGTTGGTGACCAAACCGGGTATTCTACGCCACAACATGTTTTCCGAACCATAACCAAGTGGTCTTTGGGCCTAAACATAACCTCACGTTAACCACAGCATTGTTGAAGCATAAAGTTTCAACATATCTGCTACATAAAACCATGTATTAGTCATACCGTTCTCCAGCGTGTTCGGAGCGGCAGTTTGCAGGATGCCACCGGTTTTCTCCTGATGCTCCAGGTGGAAGTCGACACTCCCTCTCTGGCTCTTCGAGGAGGGTTCAGGGTCTACGTTGTCGTGGAGCTGGTCCAGGACGGCCTGGACGATTGGGACCATCATGGCGGTGGTGGCCGTGTTGCTGATCCACATGGACAGGAAGGCCGTCACTCCCATGAACCCCAGCATCAACCTGGGAGACAGAGGTACAGGTAGGAGGCTCAGTTATCTGTGAGTGTAGCTGTAAGTAAACAGTCTGAACTCTGTGAGAGGACACCAGTTTAAACCTCCAGACTAACATGTTGCACATGAAGAAACAAGTTGTGTTTCTGCTTCTTAACAGTCACATGGATAAGTCAGAGTTTACAATGAACCTGGGGACTGATTTATGATCCATGAATTAACCTCACTGCATCAGTTTAAAGATAAAGAACAGATAGAAATCATTAGGACTACATGTGATGACTGAAATGTCATGAATTTTTTTTATCAACTAAACCGTTGTAAATTGTTGTCGACTTAAAGGTATAATATGTAGTTTTTCCATATAAAAATGTCTAAAAACGACTAAACCAATATTATATATTTTGTTTAGTTGTGTACTTTGATTATCAGAAATGTTTCCAACAATTTTTCAAACCCAGATAAATATGAAATATTAATAAAAGTTACGGACCGTGTCATTAGGTCACATGTCAGTGGCGACGTAACTCCAGTTACCATAGCCATTAAATGAAGGAGAAGAAGAAGAAGCAGACCGGATGAGACGTCAGAGAATGAACGTTACTGTTGCTAGGCTAAGCTAACTCGTCATGGATCATGATTATGCATTGACGGTTGCTGCACCTTCTGACACTGAAGCTGTCCCGGTAAACAAGCCGGTAAAACGGAAACGTACGGGTCAACCAAGCGATCCCAGAAGAATTTGGGATAAGAAGAAAGCTAAATCCAGGATAAATATTGGTGTGGCCTTTCCGAGATGGAGAGAGCTTCGTGAAAATCTAGGACTACAATTCGACGCCGACCTCGCATGTGTGCTACTAGACAGGTAAGCAAACATCTGGCTGATGTTATCGAAATATTAATCATTTCCACCAGTGTATTGCAAGCACTGTTGCCCGCCGGGGCACCAGCGCTCCGGCCAGCGGCAGATCTGTATCTGTTATATGACTACAACTCCCATGATCCTATGCTACTTCGTGACGTCATCCAACTCCGTCTTCTGTTATTGTTTTGGTTTGAGACCTCTAGCAGCAGAAAATGACATATTGCACGTTTAAGCGTTGAATTTTTTCGTAGAAATTGTAGACAATTAGAATTTTTGTCAACTAAAATGTTTTGAACTTTTTGAATTCAGTTTGAAATAAAATCCTGTCAGCGTCAGATAATGCTGAAATGATAAACATTTTATGAACTTAACATTGATGCTAAATGTTAGCATGAGTGAGTCTGAACGTGGAACAAACCCTGAGATTTAATAACAACATGACCTCGTCTCTGGCGCCACCCTCAGGTCAAACATTACATTGTAATTCCACAAGTGAGAACAATAGAAAACTTTTTATCTACTGAACAGTTTAGTTTCAGTCTGATGGCGTGCTACTGAGTGTTATAAATAATATCTCTGTTTAACAGATTCACTTTGTTCTTGTATTCAGTAACAGACATCGACCCTGTAGCTCAGGAGATCATGTGACTCACAGGGCGGGTCGGACTCCGACCAGTAGCAGAACTCGGAGTGCGATGCGTTTGTGGAGGTTCCAGTGCTCCACGGCGACGGCCACCATCAGCCCGCCCACAAACAGCATGTTGGTGTCCTTCAGGTACTGCATACACACCTGACACACAGCAGGAAGGATTGACAGGTGTTAGACAACAAACCTCAACACTGCACAGCTGCTTTTGACACTTCATGCAACAAGAATGATGCCTGTACCAGGCACCAGGACCTCACACACAGTCAGCAGGTCTTTATGCAGCTCTATGTAATAATTCTCCATGATTGGCCCAGTGTTGAACAAAAGGAGGTTAAATAAGGCTTTACACTGTGAGGCGGAGCACCATGTTCATTTGTCCAACTAATATATGATCCATTCATCCTGCTGTGTGTAAATCATTTCTCAGTGTTAGAAGAAGAGTCCATCTTTCCATCTCATGAATCTCTTGATGATGATTTTCAGGCAGTTAGAAACAGGAGGATCGACCTGTGAATGTTTGCAGGACTTATTGGTCATCAACACTTGAACTTTGTAATGATTAAACCAGAAGTGAAACAAAAGGTGAGTCATTTAAAGTTTTAAAGTTAATGAGCAGTTTTTGTCAACCTCACACACTGACCACACAGGAAGTGTTTCAGCAGCTGGAGGCGACTTTTTGTGACAGTTTTTAATCAGAAGGAAGCTTTTTGCTTCATGCCTCGTGTTTCTGTGAAGGCACCTGGTGTTTTTGACAGAAAAAAACAAAAACAAACTCAGTGCAGAGCTGAAAAACGCCCCACGTCATCTCTGCTCTGTCCAATGGGAGGACCTGAGAGGCGGGGCTTCTGTGGTGGTCATGACAACCAGTTTACAGTTGGTGAACAATGGAGGAGAAACTGGTGGTAGTGGTTGCTGGATACCCAGAGCTATACGACTTTACAAAGCACAGTTAGCACCATCTCAATAGAAAACAGCAGATAAGTGCAGTACTGTAAACGTCCATGATGGAGGAGAAGCTCCTGGACCAACTGGTGGTACTATCCATGATCCAGCCTCTTTTTTAGGGTCTCATGTACCCACACAGATCTCTGTTTATCTGCTGACAGCCTCTCACCCTCAACCAGAGCTACAGACAGTACCCTCTGCCTCAACATGGCAGCAGCTACACACTGATTACTGCAGGATACATACAATTAAAATTGATAAATAAACAGTGGATAGACTACACGGGAAGGTTAGGGTGAGGAGGTGATGGGGTGGTTGCCTGCCTTTTTTTTCAGTGTGGTGCACATTGCGTGCTTTCTGTGTGATCAGGGCCTCAGACTGTAGATGAGAATTAATTTCTTTGGGTTATTTTCAGCCTTTTACTTCATTTTATTGGTCGGTGCAGATTTTCGTAACAAGGCAGGGACGTCTCTCAAGATTAAAAACACAAAGACGTCCCAGCAACACCACTGAAGGAGCTCATGTATCCTGGAACAAAATCTACCAACAGTTCAGTGTCACTTCTGGATTTTTGCCCCTCTAGAGTTCATCTCTCTGATAAAGACCTGTGATAAAAGATGAAGCAGGTTTTTCCGTTCAACCACAGACATTGATAGATATTAACCTCAATGTCAAACATTAATTTAGTGACTCGTGGATTTGCCCCAAAAATATTGGGGGAGGAAGGGAACCAGTTTGGGGACCTCAGAGTTACGTCTCTGCTCTTTGCAGATGATGTGGTTCTGTTGGCTTCATCACACTGTGACCTCCAGCATGACCTGGGGCGGTTTGAGTGTGAAGCGGTCGGGATGAGAGTCAGCACCTCCAAATCTGAGGTCATGGTTCTCTGCTGGAGAACGGTGGATTGTTCCCTCTGGGTTGGGAGAGATTTACTGCATCAAGAGAAGGAGCTCAAGTATCTCTGGGTCTTGTTGATGAGTGAGGGTAGAATGGAGCGTGAGATGGATCAGTGGTTTGGTGCGGCGTCTGCAGAGATGTGTAAGCTCTCGATGTCCTGGTCCATCTCCGTCCCAACCCTCACCTGTGGTCATGAGCTCTGGGTAGTGACTGAAAGAATGAGGTCACAGATACAAGCAGCTGAAATGAGTTTCCTCTGTAGGGTGTCTGGGCTCAGCCTTAGAGATAGGGGGAGGAGTCAGACATCTGGAGGGAGCTCGGAGTAGAGCCGCTGCTCCTTCATGTTGAGGTGGTTCAACATCTGATCAGGATCCTGGTCCCACTGGTAGGAGGCCCTGGGGCAGACCCAGAACACACTGGAGGGATTATAGATCTCATCTGGTCTGGGAACACCTCGGGGTCCTCCAGGAGGAGCTGGAAAGTGTTGATGAGGAGAGGGACGTCTGGTCTGGACACCCTTGCTGTAGGGTGTGTGTGTGTGTGTGTGTGTGTGTGTGTGTGTGTGTGTGTTCGTGTGTGTGTGTGTGTGTGTCCAGTCTTACATCTCTGGACTCCATGATGCCGAGGACAGGGAACAGGATGGTCGGCAGCAGCGCCGTCACTGCCAGCGGCAACACCTCAGTGCACCAGTACACCGCCATGAGGGCTATGACATAAGCACAGGCCGCCTCCTACACACACACACACACACACACACACACACACACACAGAGAAAACATTTAACATATCAGGTAACTCTGACTCCCAAAACATTTAACTTTAGTTACATGATCAAAGCTGCTGATGCTCTGATGGTTCCTCTGTGATGAGATCTCAACGGTGGATTTTAAAGGATCAAAAGTTTCTGACTGTTGGAGCAGATAAATAATCACCTGAGCGTCTCATCAAACCGCAGCACCTGGTTATGTAACATGTGAAGCCAAAGATGTTTTTGTTGGAAGCTGAAGACGTGTTGACTCAGACTCACGCTGTGAACTTAAACCTCTACGACGCGTCTGCTCACCTGAGACTCTGCGTTTGTTCACCTGCTGGACTCCAGGATCCAGCTGTGACGTCTCAAACCAACTGATGTGAAGTGTTCACGTGTGCAGCGATGATGTAACGAGGAGAAACGTGAGGAGAGGGCGACTCACTGACAGACTGACAGTTATTATATAACGTGATGTTTAAACTTTATAAAGAGAAAAACACTTCCTGTATAATATTCATAATATTACTCTGAATAATGAGTACATTTACTTTCAGTACTTTATGTACATTTGGATGTGAATAACAGAGTACTTCTACGCTGTAGTGTTCCTACCTAAAGTACGTCTCCCACAGCTGGTTGTATATGAAGCAAACGTGGAGGAGAACATGTGTGAAGCTTCACGCTGTGACTGTGAGAACACCGAGCGGACTGAATAACAATGAGGTGAAATGACCCGTTAAAGAGGCCTGACCCTGCAGGGAGCTGAGGACAGGAGTGTCTCTGTCCAAACACGCCGTCTCTGTCTCAACATGTATTCACGTAAAGACATGAAACCTGAACAGAGTCTCACATAATGTTCCTATAATGTTTTCATAATGTTTTTATAATGTTCCTATAATGTTTTCGTAATGTTTTTATAATGTTCCTATGATGTCAATAAGATAAGATAAGGACAAGATAACAGCAAATGTGTGAAAACCTTATGTTTCTTTACTTTTTCATTTTCACCTTTATGTAGTGACAACACTGTGGTTAATGTGTGTGGTTAAAAAAAACTCATGTTGTTGCTAAAAACATGGCGGCCAATGTCCCAGCGTGTCTTTAAAAAATACCTGGTGTGTCGCTGAATCACAGCTAGAAACGTCCCGACGTCCTGTTAGAAAATACCTGTTTTTGGCACCAGAAAGACGCCTGGAAATATCCGGACATCTTGTTAAAAAGTACCTGATTTTGTTGCAAAATAATCAGTTCTGGTAAAGACCCGGCATCTCGTTAGTACCCAGTTTTGTTGCCACAAACACAGCTGGAAACGAGCCAGTGTCTAATTCAAAATGTCCGATTTGTCAGCAAAAATGCAGCTCGAAATGTCTCAACGTCTCGTTTTGTCGCCACAAACGCTGCTGGAAACGACCCGACCTGTTGTTAAAAACATACCCGGTTTGTCGACACAAACTCAGCTCGTACACGTGTGATCTGAAACACGACACTTTAGAAACGACGATGATACGTGAGAAATATACTTTTGCAGAATCGTTGAGTTGAACGTTTTCTCCAGGCGACTTCTCAGTTTTCTGTTGAACTTTTAAAGAGTCTGAACTCTGTTCGTCAATCAGTGACAGAGGAGTTGTGAACGTAACCTGCTGCCTGTCGGTGTCCAAACAACTGAAGCTCAGCCTGTTGGTCTGACCAGTTTAAATCAGCCAGTAAATCCCCAGTTAAACTGGTCAGACAATCTTCAACTGGTTTTACATTTACTCAGAGTACTGAACAATGTTGAGGTTCTTGTACTGAAACATGAAACTAATCAATATGTTCATGCATCAATAATATCTGATTGATTATCAATACTTTCACTGCTGGTACTTTAGGTCCATGTTGATGCTGATACTGTCCCACAGCTGTTTCTTAGTCAGTGTTACTGGTGTTACTGGTCAGTGAGTGGTGAACTGGTTCAGTCGAAGTGGTTTGTTAGTTTCACTGATGAAGTATCAATAAACTGGTTTTGTCCACTGGGATATTTCTAATGAACTGGTTGGTCTAACTGGTTGGACATCAGCAGACTGGTTGATTAAACTGGGCAGTTTACTGGACAGTGGTTTGTGTTACTGGTTCATATCTGTTATTTGTGGTGTGGTAAATGTACCTGGTCAGTGTTCAGTAAAAGAGCAACTTAACTGATTAGCACTGGTGATTTATACTGGTTAGTGTTCAGTCTAGTTATTCAAACTGGTCATTTGTACTGGTTAGTAGCTCAGTAAACTGGAAAGTTGAACTGGTCAGTGTTTGAAAGACTGAAAATTGAAAGTGGTTAATGCTTCGTAAAATGGTTATTTAAACTGGTTATTTAAACTGGTTAGAGCTCTTTGACTGATCATATTTAGTGAACTGGTCAATAAACTGGTCAGTAAACTGGTCAGTAAACTGGTCAATAAACTGGTCAGTAAACTGGTCAATAAACTGGTCTCACCGTGGTGCTGACGGCGAGCGGCAGCAGGATGAACGGACTGCAGACGAGAATGACGACGCCTTTCAACCTCCAGACCTGCTGCAACATTTTCACCCGCAGAGGAAGAACCGCCATGGATGATGATGGTGATGATGATGAAGATAAAGATGATGATGATGATGAAGATAAAGATGATGATGATGATGATGATGAGTAAGTCTGAATGACTGTCAGAGAACAGCTGGATCAATGAGACTCTCCTCTGTCCTCTGTGCTCACACTGCTTCTGCTGCTCTGTCTCATTTGTGATGCACTTCACGGTCGACACTAAATATTAACTCCATGTGTGTTACACCACACACACACACACACACACACACACACACACACACACACACACAGTGTGTCCCAGCAGGTGTTATCTGAACCTTTCCACACAGAGTAAACACTAAAGAGGAAATCAGATCTCCTGTTTACGTCACTTTTTTATCTTCTTGCACAGATTCAACAAAAATCAGTAGAAGTTCACGGTTTGTTCTGAGACGCAGCAAATATGTGCCGTCACATGACCATCACTCAGATCAATCTGTCAACGTGTAGCGCTGACTGACGGTGGTCGACATGTTCCTACAACAGCAGAAACATGTTTAAAGACGGTTTTATGATCATTTTAAATAAAGTCTGTACTTTTTTCTCTTCATCAAATGTGACATCTGCTTTTTATCAAACATTAATAGTCATAATATAACAATAATACCTGTGTGAATATCTGACTCACCCTCTAACAGCTCTGTGCACACAGCACTTTGAATTTATCAACGACAAAATCTGAACTTTATTACAGAAATAATTTGAACTCTGTTTTTTTGTTAAATTCCTTTTTATTCTCTCACAGCTCACGTTTGTTCAAAGTCTGGTTTAATAAACTTTTACTAAATTAAAGTTAAAGCTGGACTTTCATTTATAATTAAACGCCTGTTACATTCGAGCCAAACGATGTCGCACATGATTCAGGCCCCGATCACACAGAGAGTTTTCTTTTCTAATCGAATGCCACTTGTAAACAAATCAGCAAATAGTTTGTTGGACACAGATAAACAGAGATCTGTGTGGGTACATGAGACCCTAAAAAAGAGGCTGGATCATGGGGAGTACCACCAGTTTCTCCTCCATTGTTTACCAACTGTAAACTGGTTGTCATGACCACCACAGAAGGCCCGCCTCTCAAATCATCCCATTGGATAATGGGAAAAAAGCAGAGATGGCGTGGGGCACTTTTCTGCTCTGAATTGAGTTTTTTTCAACTCGAGGAGTTCAGAGCGCTCCGACAGAAACACCAGGTGCCTACAGAGCGCAGAAACACACTTCACTCTCATTAAAAACTGTGACAAAAAGTCACTGACTGAGCATCAGTATTTGACAATTTCATAGTTATCCATAGTTACACTTCTGATTTATTTATTTTTTTGCAGGGTTAATTTCGTTGATGAAAACTCTGATTAAAATTTTCCATTGACGACCTTTTTGTCCATGACGAAAATGAAACGATGACGAGCTAAAAATAGATCTTGATAATAAAAACTAAGATAAAATCTATGTTTCATTTTTGTTGAGGAGACGAGACGAAGATGTTAACGTCGAAAGCCGAGAACAGTCGTGCTTGTGATTATCATCAAATGCCACATGAGTGACAGGCTGGTAAACTCCAGTAAATAGTCTGCACCAGGATGTATCGTGAGCCACGTTTCTATGCAAATGAGCTTCACTGCAAGAGCAGACGTCTTTCCAAAGATCAGCACTAACAGCCGCTCACAGTTACAGTGAAACTACCCTGTTAGCACAGGACATCAACATGTCAGACAGATGTAAAATTTTTGTTGGAATGGAAATTGGCTTGACGACAATTTAAATGTCGAACACTGGAGTTTCATGTCGTGTGGACATTAACATTACCACATGCAGACTATGGGTTTTGTTCTGTAAACCTTATGACTAAATGTTATTCTATTCAGCGTTAATTTTATTGACGAAAATTTCATCACTGACCTTTTTTCCACGACGATAACAAGACGAGCCAAAATAGATCTTAATTATAAAAAACTAAGATGAAATCTGTGTTTCAAACTAAGATGGAATTTATGTTTCATTTTCCTGGACGAGACGTGATGAAAATGTTCATGGTGGACTATCAGACATTGAAAGCAGAGAGCGGCCGTGTCTGTAATGATCTTCAGCTGCCTGATGAGCCACAGCCTGGTAAACTCCAGTAAATAGTCTGCACCAGGATGTTTGGGTCGGTGCAAGTTGTGAGCTGTAACTCAGCAGTAAATAATCAGCCGTGTGTGTCTGACTGTGGATGGTGGAGCTGCTGAATGGATTTGTGGAATTTGTTATTTGCAGCGGTGGCTGTTAGCAGCTAGCTCCGCTCGCAGCCTTCACAGCTTCACCCCGCAGGACTGTCAGTTGCAGCAGTCGTGTTGTGTTTGTAAAGAAAAATTAACTTCATTATGCGTCATCTCATTTTTTGTCACTCGTTTACAAACTTCTGTTTTGTCCTCTTTTCGTCCCTGTAAGTTTTCTCTGTCTTTTTTCTCCTCGTCTTTCCTTCCGTCTCTTTCTTCACTCACTGTCCTCTCCGTCCGTCTCTCTGTCTTCTGCTTGTTCTGTCGTCGTCCTGCTGAGTTCAGACAAGATGAAGTCTCACAGCTGCCCACTGAGTCCCACAGGGAGCTTCTGACAGAGAGAAACTCAAGATGTGCCCATCTGAAAAACAAATTCAGATAAAGAGAAACATCAGACCACACGTCTGAATTCACTCACCTGGATCTAACAGTGTTTCAGGCTCCCACTGACTCACCTGGTGGAGCAGGGGCCCCATGTGTAGGGGCTGCGTCCCCGCCATGGGCTGATTCCAGCCTGCGGCCCCCCGCTGCATGTCAGAGGATAAACAGACAGTGTTTCAGTGTTTTCACCTGCAGTCCAGAGATGTTTGTCCTCTGCTGTCGCCCAGTGGACGTTAAAGGTCTGTGCGTTTCATTTGATTTAATTCACTCCAGCACTGCTTCCCAACAGAAAGACAGTCATAGCTGTGAATGTTATATATCAGCATTTCATTCATTTCTGTGGAGAAAACGAAATGAATTTGTTCTCTTCCAATTTCAGATCATAATTAAAGACATAAATCTTAAAAAGCTGACAGGATGAGGGCGCAGTGAAGGCCTGAATATAAGCTTCATTCACAGAGCGTTCAGGGCGAGGCACTTTTGATTGATTGATTCTTTTAATGACCACACAGCCAGGCTGGTGGAATTTGTTTCCAGTACAGCTCATTGGTACAGGTTCCAACATAAAGGACACTAAACATAAACATAGATATACATACAGACAAACACATATTCATAATACATAAGGGCCGTGCTCAATCCTCAGTGTTCAGAGTTCAGAATGTTTATTGCAATAGGAATGAAACTGTTTTTGAAGTGAGTTGTTTTGGAGGCAGTTGTCCTGTAGCAGAAGGGAGACGACCTCCCAGTGCCTCTTTCAAACCATCTGAAAGAGGAGTAAAAGAATCCATCTATTTGAAACTGGAAAATCCATCTCTCAGTATCCCCCACCTATAATGCCGTCCTTTCATCCTTGCCCAGGAGACTTAACAGCTTAAAAAACAATGGTCGTTCACAAATGGCCTCACGTGACTCTAACGACTCAACGACCACTGTTGACACACCATTGGAGCACTAACAAACCAGTGACATCATTGGCCTTGTGAAGACCTCCTCAGAGGTTAAATACCCGGGTGCTTCCACACCAGTTTGTCAGACTAGTTCCAGCCTAGTCAGACAAGCATGAACTGATGAAGCCTCTTGGATAAGAGGTGAAACGTCTTCTAAGACAAAACCAAGTCCAGTTGTGTTCGATTCAGTTGCCTTGAGATAACTATGACCTGGATAAATGAGAATATCCACAGGCACAATACAGACAGAAAATCCTACAAGAGTTTCAAACAATAAAAAACAAAGACTGCAGCTCACTCTGAGTCGATGTCCACGGCACAGACAGGAAGTCTGAAAATGCATCTGAGGCTTCCTGAATGTAAAAATCCCTCATTGATTCACTGATAAACGAACATCATCATCATCATCATCATCATCATCATCATCAGGGTGTAAAACACATTGGATACAGATGTGGAGTTTAACAACTCATGTAGAGGTCATGTGACACAGGTCACATGATGCATTGGTGTGACCCACTAAATGAAAATGCGACTGATATAAACTGTGAGTGATTCACACATCGAGTTATAAATAAGAATTATTATGAACTGAGACAAACCTCACATTAAGTGACAGAAAATGAAAATATGCAGTAAAGTTTAAGAACAATGTGATGAAGACAAGAAACAATATAACAACAGTGTGGATGGAAACAAACTCATAGAAGGTATAAAATTAGAATATTGATAAAGAGGTTGACTCATGATGACGAACAACAGGACGTGACTGTAGGAACAAAGTCAAGCCTAAATTTTCAAAGGCAGGTGAGGGTGTGTGTGCACCTGCAGACGCCCACCACCAGCCCTGGATCAGTTCTCTGTAGTCCCTGTCATCTTCGTCTGTGATGAGGCTGACAACATTTGTAAATGGCAGTTGGCTGAGAGGTGTGTAAAGTCTGCGGTGTAGAGAGTGAAGAGGAAGGGAGCCAGAACTGTTCCCTACAGACTGACAAGCTCCTTTTACACTGCCAGATTTTCGGCGAATGTTGGGCCGTTTTGCCGGCAAGTTGCGAGTGTTTAGACACACAGAGGCGGATTGGCGAGTTGATCTGAGGTGCCCAATTTTCCACCTCATAGGGTAGACATATTGGTGGAACCTTTTAGCTTAAACAGACCAAGGCAGCCTTCTCATAGGGTAGACATATTGGTGGAACCTTTTAGCTTAAACAGACCAAGGCAGCCTTCTGCAACGGGAGGGGCTGTTGATGACTNAGCAGCTAGTAGCAAGAGGGAAACACAAACCTGACAGACACTGTAAAGATGAGCAACTGGGGAGACAAGGAATTGTGCGCCCTCCTTGTCCTCGCAAACGAAGAGGCTATCGTGACATAGTGATGAAACTATCAGGGCTAGGTGGTAAACTGCTAACTGCTAACATGCTAGCAGAGCTAACAGTAGTCAGTCACAGTTGCTCCTCAAGTTTACTGTATCTCCGTTTGTGTTATTTGACTCCTCCGTGCATTTTGTTGATCATTGTTCATTTTATTCAATAAAAATGTAATTAAAGGTGGATAATAAACTCTGCTGACGAGTTTGAGCTCAGAGAAAATAAGTTAATTGAAAAGATGTATTTGTAGCACTGAGCTCTGTCTCATAACTCCCTGCAATCTGTTTCTCTTTCGTGGAGCAGTTAGAACTCCACAATTTGGATGTCAGCACTGTCAAGATGGCTTGTTGTTGGTACGACCTGGTCTCATTCCACAGTCGTCAAACCAGAGCTTGGTCTGTGACTTCTGTGATTGTAAAGCCAAACCCTGTTCTTTTAGTGTTTGTTGTTGAAGGAAAAAAAAACATCAATGCAAGGGTGTTGTGCCGACCAGAGTTGGGTATAACGCGTTACAAAGTGACGGAGCGCAATGATGATAATGGAAGTCCTTGTGCCAATCGGAGGCAGCCCCCCAGAGAGGACAGCTGTCTGTGAGACCTGCACCTGAAGGGATTTGCACACCTGCAGACCACAACCAGAGCTCTGTTGTCCAATCAGAGTCCTCAACTGAGTTACAAAGTAACGCGTTAGAGTACTTTGATTACTTTTTGCAGTAACGAGTAACCTAATGCGTTAGTTTGCTGTTTAAGTAATCAAATACTTAAGTACATTTTCAAACAAGACATCAGTTACTTCCGTTACTTTTAGAACGCTGGTCCTTCAGCTCCGAAACAGCAACGGCTGTTGTTTGGTTCTAATAACGGAGATAACGTTAAAGTTCTGACAAATGTTTCAGAATAAAAGCCTATTTAGAAAATGGAGGGATTCTCTCAGCCGAGGTTATAAGGGGCTTTTAATTTGAAACAAGTGTTGAGTTTGAAATGACGGTGCGATATGTTAACTTTACAAAGACAACGGAGCGGATAAACAGTAAATATATAAACAC
>NC_065508.1:1422031-1476681 GCF_006386435.1 Epinephelus moara | reverse complement strand
TTTTCTCAGGGAGTAACGTTGGAAGTACTTTTAAAGTAATTGAGTTACTTTACTCAGGGAGTAACGCAGTAAAGTAACTGGTTACTTTTTTAGAAAGTAACGCAGTAATGTACTTTGATTACTTTTAAAGTAACCCTTACCCAACACTGGTGCCGACGTAGTGCTTTTATTTTGAAAGAGACTGTATCAAACTGTACATTTCCTGTGAAAACAGAAGTGTATTTTGAAAACAGTCAATACATGTAACAGGCTGAAGTTGACACGGCGTCCCAGAACGTCAACAACCAACACACCCAGGGTACCTTGGACGCCATATGTGGACGTGGAAAGTCCATGACCAGACGTGGACATGTGACGAGGTCACAGTGAAGATGTGATGGTTGGTAACGTTCTGAATTTTTTTTTTCACAAAGGCGAGTCACTTGTCTCAGTGGTTCCACTGGAATTAATCGAATTTCCAGCCAACTTTTACCGTTTGATCAGACGTTTAATTTAAACCTGTAAGACTTTTTACAGCTGAACATAATGTCTGATGTCTGTTTCCGAGCTGAAAAGGTGTTTGTATCAGAGTTGGCAAATTTATCTGATGTTACTGGAAGTCAGACAGCGGAGTGCGTGGGAGGAGCTAGATGGGTTGTCAAGGTTTTGTACAAGTCGCCCCCTGACTGTGACCTTATCTTTCACCTGAGCTCTGAAAACACAGCGCAATGCCAAAAGAATGTGGACAGCAGAACGTTGGAGTCATATGTGAGCGTCTGACATGTGATTGTGAACATTAATATAACAGCCTCTTCTGGGTTCAGTCTTTCCTTCAGATGAACCTGCTGCAGAGATCTGCTCCCAAAACTGATGCTGGGTGATCAGGTGTGACTCACAGTCAGTGTTCCAGATCATCCAGAAGGTGTTGGAGGGACTGACACAGCTGTGTTGTATGTGTGTCTTTGTGTCATAAGATCATCATAAATAAACCTGCTGCTGAATTACACCGTGGCCGATGCTTACCTTGTACTATGGAGACAAACACAAACCTCATGAGTCATGACTGTGATTCACAGAGTCTGCTGTGGCTCTGCGGTGACACCAGCATGATCACGGTGAATGGAGGTGGATGAAGGACGCTGTTTGTTACAGAGCTGCATTGTGGGGGCGTCAAGTTGGAACCAGGAGGTCAGAACAGGACAAATATACGCCCACACTGTGTGCTGAATGTGTAGAGCGCCACGAGGCCATGAAACCTGGAGGAACACTTTTACAGTCTGCTGTGACGCTGGTGTTAGTTTAGATAATAAATAAGTAGATGCACCGCACAAACAAGAGGCTGAACGGCTTCTTCTTTTAATTAATTCTTTATCTGAAATGTAACAAACAACCTGATGAAGCCACGGGCAGAATGTATTGTTGTCAGGTTCAGATTAGCATTGCTGTCAGGTTTAGATTAATTGAGCCTTGTTTATTTTAGTTTACTGTAATGTACCTCATTATTATTATTCTGAAGTTGTAGTTCATGGTAAGTACATATGAGGGTTCCTGACACCTTCATCCAGGCTGACAATTAAAATAATTTTTTCCTGGTCCTGTTTGATTTCACTGCCACATTTGACACTATTGAACACTCCATCCCGGTTGAACAGTTGAATAAGTGTGTTGATATCTTGGGCTCTGGTGTGAATTGGCTCCAGTCCCATCTGTCAAATAGGCAGTTTGAGGTCATCATAAACAACTTTGTGTCCTCATCTGCCCCTTTACACTGTGGAGTTCCACAGGGTTCAATCCTTGGTCCCATCCTTTTCTCACTGTACGTCACCTCTGGGCGACCTGGTCAGTCATTTCAGCTGTTTCGCTCCCTGCTGCTACACTGACGATTCTCAGCTGTATTTTTCAGATGATATGGATAATATCTGGACCCTCCATGATGGCTTGGCTGCTTTTAAGGGACAGATGTCACTTAATTTGCTTCAGTAAAATTCCAACAAAATGGAGGTTCCTCTTATTTGTCCTGGTAAGTTTTTCTCTGACATGTAAACCTGTATTTGGCCACCAGTGTTAAGCCCCCTACAGGGAACCTGGGGTAGAATCTGAACTTTAACCCTCACATAAACAAGCTTGTGCAAACCTGCTCCTTTCAATTCTGGAAAATCAAAATATATAACAAATATCAACCACAGATCTAGAAGTACAAATTCATAGCCTGATTTTTTTCACAGCTAGACTTGACTGGCTCCACAAGTACAGAATAGACTTCAAGATACTGCTTATCACATGCAAGGCCCAGCATGGGCTTGGCCCTTCATACATCTACAAGCTCTTGCATCCAAAAAACACCTCCAGGCCACTCAGATCACTCAACTGAGAGCTTCTATCTATATCACGAATCCAAGAGTGATTGAAGAGTGAAAGCTGCTGTGTTTTTTACAGACATCACTGTTTTTCCAGTGGGGATCATGACATAAAAAGCAGCTGTGTTTTTAAAGAGACATCATTATTTTTCAAGTGGGCATAGTACAGTGAAAGCGGCTGTTTTTCCAGCAGGCATACTGCCACAGAAACTGTTGTCTGTTTCATACTGAGATATCACTGCTTTTCCTGCCAAGATTTATGTGCCTAAACCCAACCACACGTTAACCACAGCAAAATATAAAGTTTCAACATATCGGCAACATGACAATGTGCAATTGCAGTTTATTGTGTTATAGTAACTGAACCTCTACAGGAAAAGAATCAGCTGACTTTGAGAACACTAATGAATGAATTTGAATTTGATCGTCTCAAGGAGGCATTCGCAGCCAAATACTTTGACTGATGAAACCAAAGTCTTTGTTAAAGAGTTTTACAGCAGTCTGTCTCTTTACTTTTACATTCTGTAGTGACCACACATTCAACCATGATCGCTCAGGGTTGATTATTAACCAGCCAACAGGGGGGCGGCAGTTGTTGAGTCCTGCCACTACGCTGTCCAGCCCAGAGCAGGTTGAACGTATCTATCTTTACTCTTATTTTAATCATCTCATCTGTTAACCCCTTTGCTTTCTCATCGTCTGCCTCCACATCAGACACGAGCCAGGTGAGTTCAGATCTATCTTTCATCTCACCAAAAGCCTTTGGAATGACTGAGTTGGTGTTCAGAGAGAAATTTGATCTGTTAACCAGTTTCAGCACTGCTAAAATAATCCATAGTTTACAACGTTATGTCGAGTCATGAGCAGAAGATGCCTCTCTACGGAGCCACAGATACACTTTGTGTATATGAAGCCGAGCCTTATCTCGTATACAGTGTTGGCAGAGTCGTGTAGTTCATGTAGTTCTGTGTATTCTGTGTTCTGTGTATTCAGTGTACTGCAGCTCAGCCAAAAAAGGTTCTGAAACAGTAACCTTTAGTCTGCTGGCAAACACAGCAGCCATATCTGAAACCTCAAGTGACTCTGAAGCTACGCGACACTGACAGATACCATGACGATGAAAAACAACATAAGAGTCCTGACAGCCTTGGTCCATAGCAGCATAGCTCTACGGACGATGATGTCAATCAAACACTAAAATACTCTGACAACAATCGGATGGAGTGTCGTGATATTTTGTGTAAACACACTTCTTCTTTTTATTATTATTATTATAACCTTGATTTTAACAGGGAAGGCCACTGAGAGCAAGCTCTCTTTTACAGTGACGCCCTGATGACAGAACATAGAAAACAATAAAAGCACACAAAAATCACAGTTCACATCAGCAGGTTATAAAACAACAGAAGAATGTGTATGGACAAGGACATCAGCGGAGGAAAGAACATCACTTTACAGAAAAACACGCACACTCACATTCATTCTCGAAGTCAGTCAAACTGGATTTAAACTAATTAAAAGGATTAAATCTAATTTTACAGGCTTCTGCAGATTATTCCTCTTGTGTGGTGCAAAGTATTTAAGAGCCAGTTTCCTGGTCTCAGTGTTAATATCATGAGTTTCTGTTCTAGAACCACATAGTCTTTGGACCTGGTGCAGTGTGAAACTGTTCTGTAGTTTAAAAGACATGTCACATACTCAGTTTGCCAAGAAGGACTTCGTAAATCAATAGTATGCAGTGCTGTTCTCTGTGTTCTGATGCCGTCCTCAGTTGAGTGCAGAGTGATAAACTGCATCGAGAGGTTTAAGAGTAGAGACAGGAGAGTGCATATAAAGTTCGTACATAGTCATAACGTCACATCTACATCCCTGTGTGCACCACAATGCACACAACGCTAGCATAGCATCAGCTAAGAAAAGCTAAGTAACAGACTACCACAGCTAAAAACAAACCATATGATTGGTTTTCCTCATAGGAGCGCTGAAAAGTTGAGGCCGGCTCAACTATCTTTCGTTGTTTGTAGCTTCATGTCACCGGATTCCATTGAAAATGCTGTTTTTGTGTCACTCCTAGTGTGAACACAGATAGGGTGAGGAGCTCAGACATCCGGAGGGAGCTTGGAGTACAGCCTCTGCTCCTTTGTGGGGCTAATTGAAGTTGTTTGGGCATCTGACCAGGATGCTTCCTTGGCACCTTCCTTTAGAGCTTTTACATGTACTTCCAGCTGGTAGGAAGCCCCGGGGCAGACCCAGAACACGGTGGAGGAGTTATATATCTCATCTGGCCTAGAAATACCTCAAGGAGGTGGAAAACGTTGCTGGGGAGACGGAAGTCTGCAGTATTTTGGTCAGCCTGCTGCCTGAGACCTGGTTATGTATGTATGTATGTATGTATGGATGGATGGATGGATGGATGAATGATGGATGGATGATGGATGGATGATGGATGGATGGATAGCAACTCTGTTTGTCCAGGAACCAGTACCAATTTAGTACCAGTTCTTGATACCCATCCCTATGCATGACAGGATGCCTCTAAACCACTTTCAGCATGTGATTAAGTCTGACTAATGCTAACATACCATGCTAACGTGCTAGGATATTATCTTAATATTATCTTATTATCTTATATTAACTTAATCAGAATGATTCAGAGCAGTGATATGGTCTTTGCACTGAATTTGAAGGATTCAGCTGATGAATCCCTGAAACTCTCTGGTTGGGAAAAACCTCGTGACTACATCATGGCTGTGTTTGTGTTCAGAGAGTCATCAGTCCTAAAAAAAACATTTCAACATGTTTATTCTTTCTTCCAATCAGGGCATTTAGTTCATCACACAGTGTTACAGATAAAGATGACTGTGAGCTGGTTCCCAAAGACAACAAAAAACATGAATCTCATCATTAGATAAAACATGTAGTGTGTTGTATAGTGGTGTCTAGATGCTGTCAACATGTCCTCCTCTTTGTGTTTTTCAGGCTGGTTGTTTGGAGATGAAGCTGTGTCTTCTTCTTGTCTTGTTTTGCCTCTGCTGTCCAGGACTGACTGTAAGAAGAACCTCAGTCTAGTAAACAACCTTCTTCAGCACGAACAGGAACTTGTGTCTTTGCTGTTTATCGTCTCTGTAAAGTTAACCCCGTCTGTCCTCGTGTCCTCAGGAGGAGCCCAGTCCAGCAGCTCCTGATGTCTCCGCTCCTGTACACGTGGAGGAGGAGATGGAGGAGGAGGTCCACAGCTGTGGGGGAGGGCGGGTGTTCAGCTCAGAGGAACACAGGGCGATAGGGGGCGCCATAGAGCGACTGGGTTTACAATTCCTGGAAAATCTCCCCATCAGTCCACAGCAGCCGAACGTCGTCCTATCACCTCTCAGCCTGGCCCTCGCCCTCGCTCAGCTAACCTTAGGTCAGTCACAATCACACCTACAGACGATCAGACAACGCCTGAGACGAAAAGTCCAGCCTGACGTGGAACCAAGTGTAAATGCACAAGCTGAAATGTACTAAAATGAGTCGTTGGATTTTACAACACGACCTTTCTACTGGTATTATTTTGTTCATGGGGATTAACGAGCACTACGACCTCACGGCTACAGATTTTATTCTGTTGTCATATCACTTAACACCAAGAGCAGCTCTACAGGAAGAAATCTTTGCACATTTGAAGCACATTGAAGGAGCTATTCATATCTGTTCCACACATGCTCCGTTAACTGTCCCTGTACAGTATGTAAAAACAGTTTGTTCAGATCTGTGTTCCTCTTTCAGGTGCTTGTAATGAGACAGAGCAGCTGCTGCTGAGGAGCCTTCATGCCGTCAGTCTGCCATGTTACCACCACATACTGGGAGGCCTTGCGCATCATGTCAGCAACACGTCCCTGGAGGTGGCAGCTCGCATGTACCTGAGACCAGGATTTGAAGTGAAGTTGTCCTTTGTTGAGGACTCTCTGGCCAGGTATCAGTTACAGCCAGGCCACATACACACTGACTCTGCATCAAAAGACTTGTATATAATTTGAACATCATGTACACGTTTGAGACACCAGTTTGCAGTGAATGACAACGGTTTTGTACAACATTTGGACTCAAACTCAGACAACTGAGACAAAGATGGATGACTTAAAACAGTCTTCACTCAGTCAGGGACCAAACAAAAGGTTGGAAACTACAGATAAACAGTGGGACAAAGCCTGCAGGCTGAAGTCTCAGGGCAGAGAAGATTAGAGGCTGGTGAGCAACAACAAAGTGGAGAGTGAAGAATAAGAGCTACATATACTGGGAGGATGATTAGTAAATGGGGAACAGCTGTGAGGAGAACACACTGGTCAGGTGATCCTCTGCTGGGGAAGCTCTCTAGTGACAGCTACTGGTCAAGTGAGGAAGTGCATGAAAAGATAACTGGTAGTATACAGGGGAACGGGTTAAATTACTGAAGCAGGAGGTGAAAAGAGAAGAGGGTGGAGAACCAAGAGCTATGACAACAGCCCTGTTTCCACCAAGCAGTCCAATAGAGTTCAGTTCAGTTGGTACACCAAAAGTTGTGGATGGTACCAACAGAAGCGTTCCTTACTGTCCCCATGTTTGGTCCCCCCTCTGTTGGGGTACCTAGCACACAGATCTGGTACTAAAAGGTGGAGCTAGAAACCCTGCAGTCTGATTGGTCAGTAGAGGACGGTCACTCTGGTTTTATGTAACCTCTGTTCATACATCAGTAAACTACAACTATAAAATGAAAGAGAAAAAAATAACTTCATTCACTGGGCCGACTGCCGGCAACTTTTAAGGTGGAACGTTAACTTGTAATGTTACTCAATGCATGAGTTGATGACGTGAATCCATCAGCACACCTTAAATTTCACTGTGACAACTTTGACCATCACTTTAGTTTTTATTGTCTCTTGAATGACGGACACTTTCAGTAATGAGTGGATCTTCAAGCATTTAAAAATATATATTAAAGTGCTGGATGGAGCAGTGAGTGACAACAACCCCGCCCACATTTAAGAGGACTGTCTGAACAGACCGAGGGTCTAGGTACCATGTCTGAAGGGTTACTGTCGGTTCCAAAGGTGCTGGACTGAAAGGGTTTGGTGGAGACGCGACGAACATGACCAGTTTACAGTTGCAGTAGTCTCGCTCACCAGACCTTTCTCAAGAAAAGAAAGGTCTGGCTGCGCCGACTCTCACTTTTTCTCAAGAAAAGAAAGGTCTGGCTGCGCCGACTCTCACTTTAAGATTGGAGGAAAAAAAACGCCCTGGCTTTTTTTATTTCTTTCAACCAATCACAATCATTCTGGGCGGTGCCACAGCAACGGTGTGCTTGCAAAAATATTGCCAGGGGGAAACAGGTTTTGGTGTAACATGCCCACAAAAATATCACCTACAGGATGCGAACCATGGCAGAAAAATGGCTACATCCCCGCAAGATCAAACAGCGGAGGTGGTAGGGCGGGACTTCAGCGGGTGGCTCGTTCCGCCCAATGAGAGGCTGATCTATGCAGCGAACTTCCGCCCACTCAGACTACAGTTGCAGCAAATACAAACATAAATAATGAAAGTTTTTCTGACATTTCTACCCACCAGTTCTTTCTGTCCTGTTGTCTGAAATGTATATGTGCCATGTTTTCTTGTTTATGTGGAAGTGGAAAGATTTGTTTTTTATCCTCCTCAGGTACCAATCGTCCCCCGTCCCTCTGGTCTCTGTGGAGGAGGTCAACCAGTGGGTGGAAAACGCCACCAATGGACACATCTCCAACTTCATGGAAAGCATTCCACATGACGTGGTGCTTATGCTCATGAACGCTGTGTACTTCAAAGGTGACCCACTCCACCAAAGACCACTCAGTGTGGGGGTTTATGTCGTGAATACAGGAATAAACAGAAATATATTCCTGCTGAATAAGAGTGTAAAACAAATCAGATGTTTCAGCAATTCAATTCAATTCAATTCAGCCCAGTTCACATCAAATCAAATCACATAAATTCAATTCAATTAAATAAACTTTATCTATTCCCCAAGGGCAATTCCCGGGGCAGGCATAGTAAAAGAAACATAACAGGACGTTAGGACAAAACATAAATGACAGACAGACCAGTCCAGTATTAGCTGTTACGTGACTGCCCAGAATTCAGTAAAGAGATGATGGGTCAGTGCTCCTCGGTCAGTCAGGACATAGAATCTGACAAGTCTATCCGGAGTCTCCAAAGGAAGGCACCATAGAATCAACCTCACCAGATGCCGGAACCAGCTCATCACTCCAAATGCAGAGCAGCTGCTGGATAACAACATCCTCCTGTAGCACTGATCACCTAATTGTGTCTTGATGAGCAACTGCTCAGTGCTACTGTTGACTGCTTTGATTCATGTCGATACCCTTTCTGGCAAAAACTCATGACTGTAGCTGATGGCTGGAAGGAAAATGAGAATTTTGAGCCTTATTTTATGGCACAGCATTATCAAAAAACCAAACCAATCTCCATAGCTTCTATTACTGCAACAGTTGCCCGATCTTTCGTCTTCTTCTTACCCCTACCCCTGGTCTTCGAGTGCCACCTTGCCCTCAGAATCAGAGTTACAGGGGTAATGTTTGAAAACTTCTATGACATGCAATGACCCTTCAAGATCCTGATACATCATTGCTGTGCTGGCGTTTACGTAAACAGATGCAATGAGTGTTACTGGACATTGCTAACATGCTGTCTTCTGCAGTGGTGATTTATCTTGCCTGGTAACAGGCATAGTTTTGCAGTTGTCAGGGTGCTTGCGATTCACACACAACTTAAGTTTCATGCTATCAATCGATCAAACAATTTATCAAATAAAAAACAACACTGCTTCATTACCAGGCCACTCACAACACTCTGTAGGCTAACGTTAGCAACCAGTCCTACCTTGCCAGTGCTACAACCTCACAGCTTTAAGTTAAAGCTTAACCATCATATGCCATCAAACTGGGGGGCATGTGACATGGAAATATGTCAAAATCTTGGACTGTCCTGCACAAAGCAGCAGTAACAATGTAACATTAGGTAGCTACTTTGCTACAGAGACATTGGCATATCAGCGATTTCCTTTTTTTATTCTTATCATTAAGAAGGACGATAAAACATTGAAACAACATTAAACTAAGAAAATACAATGGTTATCAAAATTCTTAAATTGTCATTAACAAAGAAAATACAGTTGTGGGGATTCTTTTGTTGCTCATGCAGCCATCTTGCCAATGATTTCTCATAACACTCAGTTTGGAGTGTGCCTCCGAGAAACCTTCATTTGGAGGACCATGTAGCTCTAACACTTTGCCCTAAACCTCTAAACCAACAAGAATTGGGACACCCTAACCCTAACCCAAGATGGAACATGCAAAACAGAGGGGTAAGGGCTAACTGGTAGGGGCAAGGGGTGTACTGGGATTGGGCCTTAGAATGCTTTTGATCATCACTCATGAATAAGACCCCAGGACGACTGAAGTCTTCCTCAGTTCCAGAGTTGCTGCCCATCAACTGAATTGAGCAATCTACCATTTCTGAGGGAAGAATGTTGTGAGCACTGATCTTCTTGTTTTTCAAAAGATTGCTTTAATTCAACAGTCATAGAGTTAGGAGATATGGAAACATGGGGAGACAAAGAGGTATGACATGTAATTAGCAAATTTGCATTTTATAGGATAGCAAAGGAATGACCTGTCCTACTCTCCCTCTGATTGGCTGGTACTCGTTGCCTTCATTGGTCTGATTGGTTAGGTTTAGACAAGAGGAGTGAGGTTGATTAGGGTTAGAGTAAGAATGTTAGGGTAAACCAATCAGAGGCAGAGTAAGGCAGATTAGGACAGGTCATTCCTTTGCTAAAATGCAAATTTGGGTCTTGGAATCGAACCATGGACATTGTGGTTGTGCGGTATGCCATTAGGATATTGGGGCTTCCCAGCATTGATCTTCATAGGGGCCGCATATTGCTGCACTGGATGTCATGGTCCAAGCCAAAAGGACGAGATCACCAGTAAACACTATACACACCACCTTGATACCACCAGACCAGAAACTCTTCAGGACAGGTGATAAGGTGCACCTTAAGCAGAGTTCAGTGCTCATCACGACATCCTTCCTGAGTTCTTAAAATGCAAACTTAGAGTCAGGTGGCTCATGAAATAAAAAAAAGTTTCCTTTGAGGTATTAATGATTCCTCCTTGCTTTCTGTTGTGTTTGCTAGGTGAATGGCAGACCCAGTTTGACCCCCTGGTGACCTCCAAAGGAATGTTCTACCTAGATAACCAGAACTCTGTGTTGGTGGACATGATGAAGTCTGCCCAGTACCCTCTCCGCCTGCTGAGCGATCCAGAGCTGAAAGCACAGGTAACATGGATGATTCGTCTTAGACACCTCCCTCTGGAGGCTTTCTGCTAATGTACAACTGGGAAGAGGCCCGGGGTTTGAGCTCCGAGTTGGGTCATCCTCCTTCATCCTGACTTTAGATCCCATCTTGGGATCCTCTAGGAAGAACTGGAGAACGTGGTGGGGAGAAGATTATGTGATCCTGCTTGGCCTGCTGCAGCTAGTGGTTAAACTGTTGACCAGAACAAATGTTTAAGGTGTCTTTCTATATAACTTTGACTGCACAGCCAATCATACGTGTTTTCGGCAGCCGTTGTTCAGATAAGTTTTGTGTGTGATTTATACCACATGGTAGAAAAAAAAACAAAACAATGAATCTTCCTTCTCCATTTCCACATATAACCACCATGTGTTCCTGCTGTCTTTGTTCAGAGTTTGTCGATATTAAATCATAGAAATAAAAATAAAGTCCTTCTCTCTTGTCCAGGTTGCCAGTCTTCCCTTCAAGGGAAACACCAGCTTCTTAATCGTCATGCCCTTTCCAGGCAGCGGAAACGTGTCATCGGTCCTTCACAAACTGAACATCTCAGACCTTTACAGACGTTTACCTCAGCAGCAAACAATGCAGGTCAGCTTACCTAAAGTGAAGCTGCAGTACAACCAGGAGCTCCAGGGAGCGCTGACCAGCATGGGTGAGATTATTACCTTCATTAATATCTCCCTTTTGGCGGCACAATGGCGCAGTGGTTAGTATTGTCTTAATGGTTCAAACCCAGGGTGGGAGAGTCCTTCTGTGGGGAGTTTGCAAAGCATGTGTTTCCTCCAGGTGTTCCAGCTTCCTCCCACAGTCCAAAGACATGCAGGTTAATTGGTGACTCTAAATTGTCTGTAGTTGTGATGTGAGTGTGAATGGTTGTCTGTCTCTATGTGTCAGCCCTGCTATAGGCGCCCTGTCCAGTGTCAGCTGGGATAGGCTTCAGCCCCACCATGACCTACAACAGGATAAGTGGTTATGGAAAATGAATGAATGAATGAGATCCCTTTTCCACCAACATGGAGCAGGTTCTGTTCCTCTTCTCACATCTAATTTTGAAATGTTTGGAGCATTTTGACAAAAAATAAATTAGTTCCAAAACCAAAAAGTTGGCTCCCAGCTGGAACCAAAAAATAGCAGGTTTTCCTTGACCTGAAGTGCAAACTGTGATGACATCATACTCTACAGGTTAAAACGAGAGAATGGAGTCTTGCATGTTATAGTCTTCTATGTCGTCTTATCATTATCAGCTGGTCCATGCTTGCTGTTTGGCTAAAAACAAATATCTGTAATAAAACAAAAGCTTGCAGATAATCAATGTGATGTGCCATCTTACTACTTCTGATTACCTCTGTTTGTGCATTGTGCAACGCCCTCTGTTAAGGACTCACCCTTGGTTACAATGGTTCCTCTCAGAATTGGTGGAAACGTAGGCTGGTTTGCTAGCACCAAGGTTCTGAGGAACCTGAACAGAAACGGTTCAAGAGCCAGAGCTACTTTGGTGGAAAAGGGGTACATACGATGACGGCTACTGAGACACACATTATATAAAGGCATAAGAAGTTGTCGGTGTACAGTGGCCTGGTTGTGCCAATCTGGGGAGTGAATGTGATAGCACTGACTCTGGAGCATCCATGTACTGGGAACTGCTGACACTTGGAAGTAGGATGTTGTTGTATCGTGATGCTATAACACATGTCAACCAATGATTACAGGCACTGACGTCCTCTATTTGTCTCTCTCTGGTTCTTTCTGTCAGGCCTCAGCTCTCTGTTTTCAGGTCCAAACCTTTCTGGGATTTCCGACCACCCTCTGAGGGTCACAGGCGTCCGCCATGCCAGCACCATAGAACTCAGCGAGGAAGGCGTGGAAGCGTCCGCCACCACTGTTGTAACCTCCATGCGTTCCATCTCCCTCTTCTCTGTCAACTCCCCTTTCCTCTTCGCCCTTGTTGATGATGCCTCCCTGGCCCCCCTCTTCATGGGCATTGTCACAAACCCAGCTCCCGACAATGGCCCCATGCTTAATGATGATCCTAGCCACAACAGCACCATGAGCGACCAGCCTGTGACGGAAAACGCCAGGAGCATAGACATAAATAGCGAACACAGGTCTTGCAACATGACAGTGACGGCAAAAGACAGTAGCATGCGGTCATGTAGCGCCCCTGCTGGTGAGAGGGAGCAGCTGCAGAGTGTGAATGGACTGGAGGGCAGCGGCAAGAAAAAGAAGAAGTAACACAGAGAAAAGAATCTGCTCCAAACCAGACGACTCTGCACCTGCCTGAAGTTTTAAATCTCAAAGGATAGGTAGACATTTTTGGAAATACACTTGTTGGCTTATTTGCTGAGACTTATGGTCTTTACATACGGGGGCATGACCAATAAGGGTTGGGTAGGGATGTCATTAACCGCTGAGAATATTTTATACCAGTTGCCCATGGGTTAATTTTTTTGCTGCTTCTCAGTTTAGTAGTAGCACTATTCTGTTCTACTTTAAGAACAAAGCTATAAGGGAATGTATGCTACACTGGTTAGCTAGCCTTTGCTGCTCTGCACTGTGTACAACCCAACTAGTTAGCTCATTACCACTGGTAACTCTGTGCCGACCCATGGTGGCGGGACACCGTTACTGCAGAAACATTGTGCCCATCCTCTGTTCTCCCCTCAGGTCACCCAGTGAGGAAATGGCTTAATTTTAACTGCGAAACCCCTGTAGCATCTTCTGTTAGCTCTGTTAGCACCAATAGATGTATAATAACTGCTTGCCTGGTGTATACGGCAAAAAGTTTCTAGCCTCTGGGATTTATATGTAGCAGTATTCGTGTAGCAGTGTTTTTTCCGCTGGCTCTGCCCAGGAGTTCTTGCTCAGCTCATAGACTTTACATTGTGATGATGTCACAATATTTAATTGCTTTTCTGGGCTTGAGGAGGTTTTGTAAATATAAACCTCCCTCCTCCCCAAAATTCACAATAGAAGAACTCATAATTGAACTTGTTTGCAGTTGGAGGTGTCGACACCTTTACAGACGTCTCTTTTATAGTGGTGGTCTACATGGAAAATGCTTTTTTGACCGCAGGGGATCTTTTTGCTGCAATAACACAAGTGACCACTGGAAAAATCTACAAGCAAGACTGGATGGTGTCCCTGGGGGCCGGTTAGCACTGTTAGCAGCATCAACACTGCTAGTGGTGCTAACATACATTAGTTAACAATACTAAGGGATTTTGCGACTCAGAATAAAGGTGCTTACTAACTATGGCAACCTGGGCGAGCTGGAGGGTGGCTACCATGTTTCTGCAGCAATGCTGTCCCACCACCATGTCTCAGGACAGCGTTACCAGCAGTAATCACTGATTGAGTGGTGCCGCTAGCTAGCTCCCACCTGACCTGGGTGGAGTACAATGCAGAGCAGCAAAGACTAACATTAGCTAATCAATGGAGACTGGAAATATGAAGCTAAAGCTAGTTAGCTTAGCATAGCATGATGACAGGAGACAGTGGGGCACAGCCAACTAGCTCTATCCAAAGCTAGCAACTCTATCAGCACCTCTAACGCTCGCTGACTGATGTGTTTAATGTGTAAAAAGAAAGTGAAGGAGCATATTTCCAAAATTGTCAAACTTTTTCTTTTCAGTAGTTTCAGACGTGCAGCAGAGGACGAACACCTTGGTTTTGTGTTGCTCTCAAGGAACTGAAGTTCAACATGAAAAAATACAAATGCACTATAGTGATTCTTACTGAGAGTTTTAGAAGTCAACAAACTGAAATACTCTTAAATCTCACTTCACAAATGTATCAGATGGATTTGTTTCATTGAACTTGTCAGGTTTCTGTTGTGATCAAACTACAGAGTTTAATGACTGTTAATACACTTCATGAGGCCTGGTGATGTGTTTCTAGACAGGTTTAACATTTGATTAAAGAAAGTACTGCGTTGTTTTTGTTCAGACAAAAACACACACGAGTGGCTAATTTTCACTCAGTCGCCAGGAAGGAAATATTGTCATTGCATGTTTCTGCAAACCACAGATACGTTACATTTGTACGTTTCATATCAGAGTTTCTAAAGTGACGAAATATCTAAGCTGACTTTGTCATCAGGAGGTGGAGGGGATGGTGGCTGATGGTGTGACACTTGAGACACACCAGCCGAGCTGCAGACCACTGCTCATCACCAACAAACAACTAAACCTGTTGCTTTAAGCAAGACGTTGCTGCGTTTCCAGCAACTTACATGTTTATAGCAACCAGTTGCTGTGTTTCCAGCGGCGATAGTGCCCCCAAAAGCAGGTATTTTAATCCAAAACATGATCTTTCTCTAACCATAACCCAGTGGTTCTTATGCCTAAACATAACCACACATTCACCATGACATTGTTGAAACATTATGTTCCAAAATATCTGCAACCTAATAACGTACAAATGTAACGAATCCATGAACGCACAATGCCAACATTTTCACTGCCTCGTTCAGCTCGACTCACTTTTGGTACCAGGTACTTTTCTTAATTCAGTTAAGTTTTACTGCAGAAAGTCACTGCATCAAACTTACAGTTCTCATAAACCAGCCAGTTTCCCTCCTTTATCCAGTTTAGTCTGCGTTGCTGCAGCTTTAGTTTAGTCAGTTCTGTTCTTTGTCTTATTTCCTCTGTTTCTTCTTTGTCGTTAAATTTTTTCATGTTCAAACTGTAACATTAAAAGTTCCTTTTGTTGTTCAAACGTTAAAGCAACAGATTTTCCTGATGGTGAAAGTTGCTTTCAGTTTTTTCTATCAGGTATTTTAATTCCACAGTGCTTCCGAAGGTTTAAGAGTTGTTCCTTGGTACACTTTTCAAGTAACTGCCCAGAAGGAGACTGAATAAACTCTACCAAAGAAGTCATATTTCAATCGCACAGTATACCATAGACATGATATTGGAATTTTTGCCGATATCCAATATGACAACTCATTTGGCCGATAATTATTCATATTATACATACACACTCTTATCATGTTGGCCAAGTCTAATAGTTCATTTTAATAATAATGATAATAATATATTTTATTTATGAAGCCCTTTCCATGGTAAGATATATTGGTTAAAAACGATCATAAAATAGAATACAATCGGGGCGTCGCTAGCGTAGTGGATGGTGCCGGCGCCCCATGTACAGAGGCAATGCCTCACTGCAGCAGTCGCAGGTTCAACTCCGGCTTGCAACCCTTTGCTGCATGTCAACCCCCACTCTCTCTCTCTCTCTCACCCCATTTCAATATGTCCTGTCCATTAAAGGCAAAAAGCCCCAAAAAATAATCTTTAAAAAAATAAATAAAAATAAAATAGAATACAATAAAATACACACAACACACATTAAAAGCCGCGTTGATAAGCTGAGGTTTGATGAGTGATGTGAATCGGCAGAGGTCGGTACAGTCTCGCATGTGTTTGGGGGGAGAGTTTCAGAGGGAGGGGGGTGATGGAGAAGGCTCTGTCGCCCCAGATTTGGCGCTTGGTCCTGAGTGGTGGAATAAGGGAGCGATCACACTGAGATGAAACGCTAGAAACGCGACTGACCGGCATTCAAGCGTCTTTTTAGACGGGCGTTTTTCCGGAAAAACGCTGAAAAGTTCAAATATTTTCAACTTTTTGAGCGTCAGACGCCAGTAGCTAGCGCGCATTGAATAAACGCTTCCAGTGTCTTTGAAGCGTCCGCGTCTCTAGCGTCTCATTTCTGTGTGATCACCCCCTAAAGGCCCATTTATGCTCAACGTTAAATACAGACGGAGCCTTCTGTCCGTGCTCCGCGTTCATTTCTGCACGTTTCCATAAAGCTTACAGATACGGGCCAAACGGAGCAGTATCACTGGAAACTGCTGTCACTACCCGATACGTAGCTCTAGTGAGACACGAAGAAGAAATAACAATGGTGGAACTTTTTCGCTTGAAACACTGAAAATAAAATAAAAGAGGGAGACAGGTTTTTCCTATTTCATCTTATTTTGTTATATTTCTCCCTCTCCCCTCTCTGGGAGCGTCTGACCTCCCGCCGCCTGCTCCCGTCTCAAACACGGAGGCCCCGCACATACTCCAGAGGCTCGGGTCTCCCTTTCCGCGGAGTCCCCCAGCCCTCCCAGCTCCGCTCCGCTCCCAGGACCAACCCTCGTGCCCTCCGACTGGGATCCCTCTGTTTTTGTCTTTTATGCAAGAGGTACATTATCAATATCTCCTCCACAGTCGCCATGTTTGTTTTTGAGTTTGTTGTTGTCGTAAACTTTTGACTCTGGGCTGCCTCCTGGTGGATGTATTGTTTAACATCCATGCCAACGTAAAGGGCGCATGGAAGTATGTGGGCAGTGACGGTAACATCGTCTGAAACGGACGTATACATTTTTGTACGTAAAGGGAGCATAAATGGGCCTTAAGGAGGTTGGCATCAGAGGAGCAGAGGCTGCAGGAAGGAGCGTGGTGGTGGAGCAGCTCAGTGAGGTAAGAGGGGGCGTGGTTATGGAGGGCTTCATAGGTGAGGAGAAGGACTTTGAATTGGATGCGTTGTGGGACAGGGATGGCCGCAGACGAGCTATGTTTTTTAGGTGGAAGAAAGCAGTACTGGTAATTTGACTGACGTGTTTTTCTAAAGAGAGGTTGTTGTCAAAAATAACTCAGAGGTTGTGGATGTTTGGGGAGGAACGCAGAGTGGAACTGTCAGTGGTGAGGCAGAATATGGTTTTGGTGAGGGATTTGGGACAGAAGATGATAATGTCTGATTTTCACAGTTTAGTTTGAGAATGTTGGCTTGTATCCAGGACGTGAGCCAATATCAGCCGAGACCAATGATGTACCGATATTAACATGCATCCCTACCATCGCCACACAATGCACAGTGGTCTAATATGCACTCAAAATAGCCACAACAGTTGTAAAGTGTAGAGAGAACTGGACCAAAAAGCCGAACTCAGAAAGCAGTTTAAAGTGGATTTATTTTCAGTAAAGCAAGAAGGGGTGTCTTGGGTTGATCCAGTGCAGGCAGGCTGAGCAGGTCTGGAAACAGGTCAGTAGGCTGGAGTTGCAGGCAAACCGGTGAGCGGTGAGTGTGGATCTGAGGCACAGAGAAACAAGGTTTAGGCAGAAAGTCCACGAGGGAAAAAGCAACAAGTAGGCTGTAGTTAGTACCACAAGGTAGACCAAACGATCTGGCAGGGGCGTGGTGTTTTTTACTGCTGGGGTTGATTAGTGGATGGATTTCAGGTGAGCAGGCAGACTGGCAGCAGGACTGATGAGAGCCACGCCCAGACACACAGACACAGAGAGAGACACAAACACTTTAACTAGATCTGTGCCGCTGTTCGCCAGAATTGTGGTTGTGTATGTTATCTGTCTTAAAATCAATAAATGAATCGATAAATAGGTAATAAATAATTAATATATAAAGTGTATTCACTAACAAAGACCACACCAATAAGATAAAGATTTCGAATGGTTTATTGGGTATGATGGATTATGGGTTTGGAGGAAAGTGTGAAGGGGTGAGGATTGAGGGATTAGAGAATGAAAGGATGAGGATGAAGGGATGAAGGTTGGGGGTCAAGGGCCAGATGGATGAAAGGTTAGGGATCACAGGGTGAGGATCAAGGGATGAAGAGTGAGGAATGAAGGGATGAGGATTGAGGGATGATGGCTGGGTTTCTGGGTAGCAGGCGCACGCGATGATGGATGTGTTGGGTTGAAGGCAGGAATGCAGGAGGGATCCTGAGAGTGAGTCTGACTGGGGGAGTTGTCTCTTCGTGAGCTCGGCTTCGGGTAGAGCCCCCACTGGTTCCTGTTTGCAGAAAGGAGCAGAGAAAAAGATGTAAGAGGCGAGAAGGGATTGGGTGGGTGGGATGTGAGAAATGTGTCGAAGAGAAAGAGAATGCATCAAGCGTGCTTAAATACTTCTGGGCAGAAATGGGATGTGTTTTAGGCGTGGTCTTAATGTGACACTTTCTAATGTCACAATGGAGGGACAACTACGCAGGTTGATTTTAGCGCTGCTCATCGTGGACTATATTGCCGTCATTGTTCATTTTAGTCAAACCATACAGTTTGAAAACGAGGCGCGGCTCCAACTAGAAAACAATGTTTTGATGCATTGGATGTGCTGAATGTGCATATTAAGGCAGTACAGGAGGAGGTGCACATTAATAATCCTCCAGGACTGTAACATGCTCATGTTTAACCCAAACAATGTGTCATGTGACTGCAGTTGCTTCACATCCAGGTCGGAACACCTTCTCACCACAAACCAACCGCACCAGAGTTCCTTTGGAACCGACCCGGCTTCACTCCAAAGTCGTCAGAATCCAGTGCTTGGGCAGTGACTTGAGGCAGCATGATACTTGGCCAGTCGCTGTTACTGTTCACAGTGCTCATGTGTCAGTGGGAAACGTGTCAGAACAAGAATGAAGGTTAAGGTGGCAAAAGTCCAAGTAGGGTAAGTGGGAGGGGTGGATGGGTCCAACAAAACTTTCACCCGGGGGAGCAGCGTTTGTGTCCCGTAAGACTGTAAAGCCAAACCCTGTTCTTGTTTCTAAGCCCAGCCACATGTGTGTTGTTGAAGGAAAAAAACATCAGTTGGCGGTGTTATTTAGAAAGAGACTGTATCAAACTGTACATTTCCTGTGAAAACAGAAGTGTATTTTGAAAACAGACAATGCATGTAACAGGCTGAAGTTGACACGGCGTCCCAGAACGTCAACAACCAACACACCCAGGGTACCTTGGACGTCATATGTGGATGTGGAAAGTCCATGACCAAACGTGGACATGTGATGAGGTCACAGTGATGTTGTAACTGGACCGAGACCACCTCTCCAAGAAGGTCTCCGTCCGGTTGTTTTGGTGTGCGCCTGAGTGCGATTGCTGTGTTCACACCTGCCCAAACGAACCAAACCGAACTTGAGTTAGTTTGAACCGAACCAAACAGAGCAGGTGTGAAAGCACCCTTAAAATAAATGGTTCTTTATAGAGCCTTTTAAAGATTCAATCAATATCCCAAAGCTTTTTTGCCTTGTTTGGTCTCATGTTTATTATAATTCTGCAGGATTATTATGATATGAAGTTAATTAAACAATTACTGCTAATTTAAATAAATTAACCTGTAATATTTAAATCGTCAGTAAGGTGCAGTCAGACCTTTGTCACCACAAACCTGCTGCAGATTAAAGAAAAGAGAGCTGGTTTCAGACTGACTGTGCTGCTCAGTGTAAAGCAGCTGCAGCAGTTTAAAACCTCAGTCTGGTTTCTTTGGATCTTCTGTCTTTGGCTCTAAACTTTCTTCCACCTTAAATCGGCACGTTGTTCCTGTCTCGCGCGCTCCCGGCGCTCTGCTGGTAGCAGCGGGGGCGCGCGCAGCTGCGGGTGAAGAGTCTTCTCCTGTGAGGGGAGAGACAGTCTGACAGACAGTCTGAGAGAGAGTCTGAGAGACGTGGACCGTCCGGGAGCACAGAGAGGTGAGTGCGCCTTCACACGCTTTTTTGCGCTTTTACGCGCAGATTTCCTCCGTGATGTCACCGCAGCTGTTTGATCTCCGCGCGACAATATGAGGACATTAATTTATTTTAGTGCTGTGAGATGTCGGAGCTGCAGCTGTGACCGAAATGAAGCAGAAATAAATATTTGATGAACCTGCAGAGAGTTCAGAGTTCCTCATGTTATCAGTTCAGTATTTTATCATAACGAAACAAAACCTTCTGAGCCGCCGTACTTCATGATATGAAGACAGTTTTATGATGCTGTTAACTCGAGTTCAACATGTTGTGTTAACAAACTGAAGATTTGGGTCTGATCAGTTTTTCCAGCTCAGCTCTGTGTCTGTGCCAACAGACGGTTTATATAAGAGTCCTGGTTTCAGCAGCAGCAGCAGGTCTCACTGAGCTGCGGTCATGTTGTGTCTGAAACATTTCAGAGCTGTATTAGTGTAACATTATTATAACTTAGGTCACTATATATTTATATTGCATATTATTACATATTACATATTTATATTGATCTTTAGGAGGAGCTCGGTCATGCTGTCATGTGCAGAACACATGGAGTTAATAAAGCTGCAGGTGGAGTTCAGGGTTTGTTTGCAGCTGCAGGTTATTTCAGGTTGTAAAGACTTTGGTGCCAAGAACATTTCTACAGATCTCTGGAATAATTTCAAACGTTTGACCTTGAATCAAAAAAAAAAAAAAAAAAAAAAAAAGCATCCAGATGTGATATGAGAGGGTTGACGAGCAGCCAATGAGAAACATTCCTGAGAGACAAGTTCCTGCAGGACTCCTGCGTCTGCAGCTTGTCATCAGTCTCCTGCAGGACTCTGCAGGACTCTGCAGGTCTCCATCAGACTGCTGCTCAAACATTAAACCTCTCACAGATAAAACAAAGCTACAGTTCATAACTTTACACAGTTTCATGTGTCTGCCTGTTTGCTGCAGGCAGCTCACACTGCAGAGTATCTCCAGGAAGTTACGATATGTAACTGTAATATTTCACAATAAAGAACAGTGTTAGATTTAGATTTAGCAAATTTATAATTCAGATGTTAAAATTTAGTAAATAAAATAATTTGATAGAAGCAGTCTGTTAAATCACAATAATATCTGGAGTTTAACTGAGATTACAGTGAAGTACTGTAATACACTGGGAGCATGCTGCTACATCACAGTAATATGCAGCAAAACTACATTGAGATCACAGATTACAGTAACTTACTGTGAAAGTGATGCAACTAGTAGCCAGTAAGTTTTAGATATTTTACAGATAGTCACCAAAATATTTGGCGTTCTGCAAACTCCAGATAAGTCATATTTGTACGTAGATAAAAACTTTACATTTCAACAACACTGTGGTTAACGTGTCGTACGATATATCAGAGTCCTGCACGAGTCCATTTTTGATAATCAGCACCCGCCCATACTTGTAAAGCTCAGCACCAGAATCGTCCCGTTTCCTGTCATTATGTCTCAGTCAAACCTGCACCCCTGATCAAACCCCCCCAGGCTCCAGTCCCTCACATGAAGCTGGTTCTCCGTTCTTGAATTGGACGTCTCTTTGACTGGATGGTGAAAACATTCAATCACTGCCAGGTTAGGAAACATGTTAGCATGCTCCTTCCACCACCATCAAACCTCCAAAGGATCTGAACTCCATGTAGGCTGCCACCTCATCCTCAGGCTGCACAGTTTCATGGCTGGAGTCCTCCACGTCGGTGACCAATGTGACCACGGGGTCAAAGGTTACACTTGTGTCACTGACTTTCAAAATTAAAGGAACTGCAGCTTGATAATAGTGATTTAGATGTTAGAATATTACACATGTACTGCACAGCTTTTTACTTTGTTTTATTGTGAAAAATAAATAAAAATAACTGAGCGCGGGTCGCAGTGATGACTGAGAGGATCACTGCTGTGTGAGTCTGTTAGTCTGGAAAATCCTGCTGAGCTTATCTTTAAAATGTCTTTCTTTAAAGGACCTGAGATCATTGGAGAAACTGATGTGAGTGATGGAAAGAATCATCTGGATTTCCCATCATGCATGCTGTGTGTGTGTGTGTGTGTGTGTGTGTGTGTGTGTGTGTGTGGTCTGAGGTTGAGAAGCAGGTCCAGATGTGTTCAGAAGAACAAAAGAAGACTGTGTGTGTGTGTTTAAAGTGTGTTTCTGTAAAGCAGCGTCTGTTTCACCACAGTGATGATGATGATGATGATGATGATGATGATGTGATCTTTTGTCTGCAGACAGAGACAATGTCAGTGTTTGTGCTCAGAGCTCAGATGACAGTCCTCTCTGTACAAACTGTATTTAGCGGTGAAGTTTCAGCTGGTTGTAAAACTGTAATTATACAAAACACTGCTGTGAAATGATGAAGCTCACCTTCGTCATCATCTTTGTTTGAATATGGAAAAGTTCCACAACTAGAGAAGGATCTTTCTCTCAATGCTGAACTGTTCTGGATCATCCAAGTCCTTTTCTTCTTCTGTGACTCGTGTCTCTGTCACGTCTGTTGGATTAGGTTTCATTTGTCTTCACCACTCAAAGAGAAATTAGGATGCAGCAGAAACATTATATTGTAATATGATATGTTACCACCAGAGCTGGGGATTGAACCCTCTTTAATATCAACCAGGTCTCACTCTGAAGTCGTCAAAATCTGGCACTTGGGCAGTGACTTGCAGCATCAGACACTGACGATAAAGCTTTCCTTTAATGACGGTTTGATACGTGGCTGTTCACCGATACAGTTCAACAGTACCCGGCTGCGTCAGAGGAAAACACCTTGATCAGTCTGTCCTCCTTTTTTTGGGGTTGCTCTGCAGTGTCATCAGTTGCTCAATGCTGGAACTTTCTCTGCAGGATTCTCCTTCATTGGGACACAGGTTCAGTCCAGTAATTTTGGTGTAGGACGTCGCAGCTGAGTGTGCAGGCAGCAGAACAGGTAAACTCACAACGTAGGGCTGACTGGCAGTCTCTCCACAAGGCCACATGGAACAGAAACCAGGAAGGTGGAAGCAGAGCTCTTGGTCAAGACCAGAAGGCTGAGTGGTTTACTGGGGAGCAGACAAAGCAGGAGAGTCAGAGATAGGCAACATCGGCAACGAGGAAGCAGTCCGGGAACACGTGCTTGAAAGTCTTGTATGGGAATGACAAAGAACAATCTGGCAACGAGAGTCTGTGACGCTGGAGTCTTGATAGTGGTGGAGAGTAATGAGGCACAGGTGAGCAGAGCTGGCTTGATAAGGTGGGTTTGGTAGACCGGCAGGAGCAGGAGATGAGAGGACAGGTGATAGGCTGGCAGGTAGGTGTGGTAGAGAGGCGGGGTGAGTGGAAATTTACTGGTTGAGCTGAATGAATGGCAGGTATGCCCTCTGTGTGAAATGACCTGTGATTGGACACAATCTCCCAAACAAGAGGATGAGCAGACATTTGCATGTCTTCATGAATGTGTATTTAAATAGTATTTTCTTCTATCTTTATGTTTCTTACCAAATCAAATTCCTGATTAATAAACTGGATTCTGTCTCTGGTTCTGATGCTTTTGTTTCCAGGATGAAGCGAACAACCTTCCTGCTGGTGTTTGGAGTCGTCCTGAGCTGCTGTCAGGCTCAGGTATCACCTCTCTGGTGTTCTTTTATTTGTTTCTAATCATCAACTAGTCTATATAACATAAATACATAATCATCCCTCTGGCACGATGAAGCATCTTCTGTTGCTATGGTAACATGTCTTTATTGGTGTGTCCCAGTCGGAGACGGGAGGCGAGGAGACGGACGCACAGGAGGAACATGTGGAGCTCTTCACCACCCCGACTACTAAGATGGGCGCTGCCACCTCAGACTTCGGCTATAACCTGTTCCGCGCCCTGGCGAGCCGCGAGGCAGCCACCAACGTGTTCCTGGCCCCCATCAGTGTGTCTGCGGTCCTGACGCAGCTCTCGCTGGGTGATTACACAAACACACAATTAACCAAATACAAACTAGTGTTCTGGCTTTGATGGCTGTGTGTGTACGGGTCTGTAGAGAGTCATTTCCGTTTTGTTTTGTTTAGGCTTTTGTCATTACACAATTTGTTCTAAAAACAGTCTGCCCAGCTGCCACCAGCATCGTTAGGCAATGATATTTGAATTTAGGTTTTGAAGTCGGGTGTCAGCACGTAGGTGGTTTTCTATGTTGTGACCTTGAAAAAGCTTTGATATTAACATTTAACAGTAACACTAACATATTCCATGCTGCTCATCAGTCTGCCTGAGCCATGAAGCGAATGCACCACCATTCTGTTGAAAACTGAATCTTTCTGTCAAGTAACTTCACCCGGTGTCTTCTGTCTCTGCAGGAGCATCTGAGCAAGCTCAGAGGCAGCTGTTCCGGGCTCTGAGGTATCACACCCTGCAGGACCCTCAGCTCCACAGCACCCTGAAAGACATGCTGGCTTCAGTCAGGACGACCGGGAAAGGCCTGAGTACTGCTGCACGCATCTACCTGGCACGACGTGAGTTCCTGTTGTGGATTGTGGGTGACTGGATCAGGGATCCATATGGAATTATGCTCCAGCTACAACAAAAACTTTTTTATATGTACAGCGTTATCTACAGTTTATGAAGAATCATGAAGTTTTGATGCAAATGGAAAAGTTCAGCTTTTGTCGGGGAGTAAAAATGGGATCCACTGCTTTAAAACGCAACTTGTCATTGAGCCAGAACCTTAAGTATTTATAACAGGATGCTCTTTCAGTTAGTGTCCCATTAAGGCGAGTAATATTCACCTCAGCTGTCCACAAAACAGCATGCATTTGGTTTTATCTGAGTCTAACAGATGCAAGTTATTAAGTGCCTGGGCAACAGAGGGCGCTGTTGCATATAAAATGGCATCGTCTGGATACAGATGAATTGTGCTGTTTCGAACTTTAACACTCAAATCATTAATAAAATTGTGAATAGAAGTGGTCCCAGAATAGAACCCTGTGGCACACCTGTATTAACACTCATGGATTTCACTTTGCATCGTAGAGTCGAATCAGTGAACTGTGTTTCCTGACAGTGGTTTTCCAGAGTGTTCCTGAGCCCTTGTAGTAATATCCTTTATACAGTCATGTTGGTTTTAATGCAGAGCAGTCTGAGGGGTCAAAGGTCACAGACATTCAGCCTTGACCCTTACATGCAGAGATTTCTGCAGATTCTCTGAATCTTTTGATAATATTATGGATTACGGATGGTGAAATCCAAAAATTCCTCGTAGTTGTGTGTTATAAACAACTGTTGGACTGTTTGTCCACGCAGTTTTCCATTAAGTATTGAACCTCACACCGTCCTTGCTTGTGAAAGACTGAGCTTTTAGAGGATGCCCCCTTTCATATCCAATAATAATAATGCTAATCACCTGTTACCAATGGACCTGTTTACCAGTCTTTAGTCACTAGAATCTTTATAAACCCTGTATTTTCCCTCAGCTTTTGAACCGACATCTCTTCTTTATCATAATGTTAATCTGTCTGAACTCTGTTTTCAGGACTGCGGCTGAAGCTGGAGTTCTTCGACCTCGTGGAGCAGCAGTATGGAGTTCGTCCCAAAGCGCTGCAGGGGGGAACCAAAGATCTGAAAGACATCAACGACTGGGTGTCCCAAGAGACGGGCGGGAAGGTACAGCGTCTCCTCACCAAGTCCCTCCCCCGAAACTCTGGCGTGAACACCGTGAGTGCCGCCTACTTTAAAGGTATGTGGAAACTCTGCTGTGGATCTGAAAGGAAAGCCGGCGAGCTGCTTCAGCTGTTCAGCATCCAGAACTCAGTTTTCTGTGTGTAATCAGGGAAGTGGGTGACTCGCTTTGGTCAGACTGGAGCCATGGAGAACTTCGAAGTGGAGGGCAGGGCACCGGTCCGCGTTCCCATGATGCAACAGGATAACTACCCCATTAAGATGGGCGTCGACTCAGATTTGAGCTGCACGGTGAGTGTTTTCTGCTCTGTTTTCTAATCTGTCTCGACTGTCTGACATCTCCTCTGAATGTTTCCTCTCCCTCCAGATCGCTCAGATCCAGATGCAGGACGACATCAGCATGTTTGTCTTCCTCCCAAATGAGGTGACGACCAACATGACGCTGCTGGAGGAGAGTCTGACCGCTGAGTTCGTCCAGGACCTCTCCTTGACGCTCCATCCTGCCCAAGTGTCCCTCACTCTGCCCTCCCTGAGACTCAGCTACTCCACAGACCTGCTGCCACTGCTCAGCGATGTTGGTGAGTCCACGTGTGCACGGGTGTTTTTGAAACATAGTTTTGTGTCTTTTGTCCACACACAAACTGTGTTTTAGGTCACTGGACTTACTGTTAAACTCCGTCCAGGGTGAGAACGTTCAGAAACTTTTCAGTGTTGTTTCCTCGACACATCATCCTCCTCTTTTTCCTCCATTTTTATTCCTCTTTCTCCTCTTCATCTTCTCCTCCCTTTCCTGCAGGTCTCTCTGAATGGCTAGCTGACACGAACTTGGAGAAAATCTCGACCCAGCCGACCACGCTCAGCAGCGTCAATCATAAGGTTGTCATGGAGACGGCGCCCGAGGGGAACCAGTACGCCAGCACCGCCTCAACGGCTCATCTGACCTACCGCGTGGACCGACCCTTTATGTACCTGATCCGAGACGAAGCGTCGGGGGCACTGCTGTTCATCGGCAGAGTGGTCAACCCCAAAGACCTGACGATATAGCACGCACACACACACGCACACACACACACACACACGCACGCACGCACACACACACGCACGCACACACACACACACACACACACACACACACACACACACACACACACGCGCACACGCGCACACGCACACGCTATGAGGGGTCAAACGTTTCACCCAACCACACTACAACGCGTCACTTGCGCCTACTTAGGACACATCAGATCTAATCAAACCGCGTGAGCGCATGCCTACATTTTACATAGGGTTACTATGGAGACATGAGTGTTACACACACGCCCGCTACATGACGCGCAGGCGTTGTGCGCTCCACTCACACGACGCGCTCACACGTCTTATCAGTACGCGTGCACAGTGCGTTACAAACGCTACACATACACTACACCTGCGTGTCTACGCACGCACGTCCGATTAGCAGAGTTAGCATAGCGATGCTACGTGTCACATGTCTGTAACACAACGCGTTGTTGCTTCAACAGCTGACACTTTTGACCCCTCTGATTACATGACGTGTCTACGCACGTCTGATTAGCATAGCAAGCTAGTTAGCATAGCGATGCTACGTGTCACACGTCCGTAACACGACGCGTTGTTGGTTCAACAGCTGACACTTTTGACCCCTGTGATTACATGACGTGTCTACGCACGCACGTCTAATAACCAGACGTCTAGGCGTGTGCAGGCATTGCACGCGCATTGCATGTGTAACAAGTACACGGTGATGGTTGCACACGCAATTTACACGTATCAATTACGCAGTGAATGCAGTGTGTGTGTGTTCGCTGATACTTTTGACCCCTCATACACACGCACACACACACACGCACACACACACACACACACACACACACACACACACACTCTTAGCAGGTCCTAGGAGGGATTCCAGGTGTTTGCTTCTTGTTTCTGGTGGCAGATATTTTTGAGGATATTGGATTGGATTTTACTTTCAGGCTAAAACATGTGATCACATCACCCTGATACTCAAACACACTCTGAGCTCACCAAAGGATTGTTTTTTTTCTAAGGAATCAAATATTGTCATTTGTGGTACAAGAAATAAACGACAATGAAACAAAACGTGTTGTCGTGTCTGTTCCTGCTCTCCAGAGGATGAACGTTTCATTTTAACTTCCTCTGAACAAACTTTAAAGATTTCAATTCTGTCCCAGTTTCTCCTGGAGAAACCTTCACATCGGAGATTCTGTGGGACACGAGTTGCGTTCAGTGCCAAAATTTTTGCACAATCCCCAAAGATTGTGTAACATATAATCACTGTTGGGCTGAAACCTCATATGTCCCAAACTAATACTGTTCAGCAACTGATTTTATTTATTTATTATTTTTTTTAAATAATTGACCACTGTGCCGTCAAAGATGGTGTTGTGTCTTCATGTACGGTTTAATACCTGCATATGTAAAGGCACCACTGATGACCACTGTATAAAGAGAACTCTGTAGCTGTTGCTGTGTCTCGTGTGTGACAAAGAATGGATGAGGAGAGACTTATTGTTGAGGTCAAGAAACATCCCGAGCTAAACGACCCTCAGTCCCGTCATTATAAAGACAATGGCCAAAAAGACACTTCCAGGTGAGTCACAGCTCTGGAGAGAAGTCAACTTTAATTAGTGGCTGTCCACACATGATTTTAAGCTAATGCAGAGGTGGAGGAAGTACAGATCTTTCAGTCACAATAACTCTGTGTGGTCTTCTGTTGATGAGCTGCAGCACGACGCATCCAGTGTGTGCTGGGGGCGCCTAAAACTATGACGGATAAAAATGACAACAATGTGACTAAAACTAAGAAACACTTTCGTCTCAAGACTGAGACTGACTCTAAAATAGCTGTCAAAATTAATACTGATATTTAGGAATAACTGGCGAATCCCAGAATTCAATGGGCACTAAGAAAATAGAAACATCGCTTCTTGCATGTTTGGGGTTAAAATTGTTTGTTTGTTTGGTGACTCAGTGAAGTATGTTGACTTTTGGTTTTACAGAGGACATGAGTGTCCTCTGTAAAACAGTCCTGTGTTTGTTTGACCTCCCTCTGCTGACTTTGTTGTTGTTTTTCTCCTGACAACCCAGTCTCACTCCAAAACCCTCAAAATCTGGTGCTTGGGCAGTGACTTGCGGCGTCAGACACAGACGAATAAAGCCGTCCTTTAATATCAGCATGATGTGAAAATAAAGCGGTGAAAGTCTGAGAGGAGGGGGTCCAACAACCACTGACCTTCACCAGAGACAGCCCCATTAGCATCCCTTTAGATTATAAAGCCAAATTCTGTTCTTTGTAACTAAAGGAAATTTAAAAAAAAATCAATTTGCGCTGTTGTACCAACGTAGTGCTTTTATTTTGAAAGAGACTGTATGCAAACTGTACATTTCCTGTGAAAACAGAAGTGTATTTTGAAAACAGACAATGCATGTAACAGGCTGAAGTTGACACGGCGTCCCAGAACGTCAACAACCAACACACCCAGGGTACCTTGGACGTCATATGTGGACGTGGAAAGTCCATGACCAAACGTGGACATGTGACGAGGTCGCAGTGAAGACTAAGGCCTAGTCCACACGGACCCGTGTAGTTCTGAAACCGTGTATTATTCTATGCGATTTGGCTGTTTGGCCACACACAACCGCACCTTTGGGCCCCTGAAACCGCGTTTCTTTGAAACCGGACACCAGGGTGAAGTTTTTGGAAGACTCCGGTGCCAGCGGTTGCATGTAGATAGGATAAGCACAGTATTTTATTACCTGTCTCCACTGTTTGACATCAGAGCGACAGTAAATAGCTAGTGAAATGGCAGACCAAACAAACATGCTGGTGCTAACTTTATTTGGATGGCATATCCAGCTGCTCGACCTAACGACCAACGAAGGAGGCTGCTCCTGTTGCTAGCTACCCCAACTACACTACCATGTAAGCAGCGACAGGCCTGCCAACGGAGGTTCTGGATCCGGCCGGGTCGGACCTCTGTTCGCAGGCCTGTCGCTGCTTACATGGTAGTGTATTTGGTCATTCAGGCGCCTCTGCTGTTGAATTAGGTCGCGCTATTTTTGTGGATCGGGTTGTTTTTATTTTCCACACTTCCCTGTAGCAGTATTGACTCTGACTTCTGATTGGTTAAAATGGCTGTTAGAAGTTACATCGCCACCTACTGCTTTGGCATGTGTATTACATCACTTGGTAGTGGGTTTTGCGGTTTTGTGTGGATATCATGTTTTTTTATCACACCACTCATGTGGATGAATTTTTTTTGGAAACCGGAGCCCGAAAAACTTCCACTGCCACTCGAGTTTGCCGCCCAACAATAAAGATAAATACGAGCTGTAATAAGCTGCTGGTGATGATCTTCGGGGTCGTGCTCTGTGGTCTCACACACTGAAGGTTTTAATGCAGACACAGAGTCGACTCGTCTCTTCAGCCTCTGATTGTTTCTCCACATGTGAAATTGATCACGTGACTCCTCTGACCCACATCCCTTTCTGCAGGAGGAGGTTTCTGGAACGATGTTTGCTTTGCAACTCGATGCTAAAGCCAAAATTATTTTCCACAGTTCTTTCACGGAGTATGAACACAGTATTGTTCCACACTGAACGAGTCATGAATGAATCCTGAAGACAAAACTTTATAAAACATTCAAAGAACGAGCAGAATAAGACTTAACATCAGGAAATGATCAGTAAACAAGACTGAGAATCTAAAGGGCTGTGGTTTTCATGTATGTCAAAGTGTGTGTGTGTGTGTGTGTGTGTGTGTGTGTTCAGTTCACACATGGTCTTGATTTTCCACACAGTCAGAGATTCCTGAGGTTTCTGAGCAGCAGCCCAGAAGAAAGTGAGCTGAGAGGAAAAACGGAGACAAAGAAGAAGAAGAGCTGGAATCTCAGCGAGGAAACGACTCTGGAAATTTTTTAATCCAACAGAAACATGAACGTTTATCCCGTCTGTGTCCTCTGTCATGATGTTACTCTGCAGTGGAAGAAGTATTCAGATCCTGCATTAAAGTAAAAGTACATAAAGTGTTTCAGCACTCACTCTGTGAAGTGTTGGGCACTTTTCAGGGCGTTCACTTTATTGTATCAACTCCTCATCATTTTTGTTTGAAAAAAAAATCTGAATTTGAAACAATCCAACTGAGTTCAACAGAACTTTATTTATCCCGAATGAATTTCTTGAGCCAGATGATGCTTCATATTACAGTAACACTAAGCACAGTAACCACATTTTAATGATTCACAACCAGAACAACCAGTGGATCCTGGGTCAGGGTCACTCACTGGGCCCAGGTTTAGAACAATTAAGTGTAAAATATCTGTCAAAATATGCAAATATACAAGATAGAAGTGTTTTCAAGGAGCAAAAGCAAAAGGCAGTGCCTCACAGAGCAACAACAGGAGTGAGATCAGTCACTACAGATGAACTAAAGTGGTGGGAACATCAGACTGCACCTGATAATTAATGTTATATTGAATATGACGTCACAATGAGACTGAAAATGATACTGCACTACACTGACAAGTGAACGTGATGTTGAAGAATAATGTTACACATGATGTTTTGAAACATAACGGGACTAAAGTTGTTAAATAAATGTAGTGCAGTAAAAAGTACGGTGCTTTCCTCACTGGAGTCAAAGTAAACAGCAACATGACCAGAAAATACTCAAAGTTCAAGTATCTTAAGTTTGTACTGAAGCACAGCTCTGAAGCACGTCAGGCACAGAGTGTCACAGACATTAGATTACTTTAAAAAACATGTTTTAAATGTTGCTGAGTTTTATGAGTGTTCGCCAGCAGAGGGAGACAAACACTCAGTAAAAACGACAGAAGGAAACTGTTGGTGAGAATCTGTCTTTAGCTTCAAAGAAAAAAGATCAATGCTCTAATGTGCTTTTTTTTTATATTTAAATGACAAGCCATAAAAAATTCAGTTGAACTGGGAGGGGATATTCAATGTCCCGTTGCCATGGAGACAGGTGCATGATGTCTTTTATAAAGCTGTTATTGATCTCAAGTCACAATATTTTCAATTAAAAAATCTGCCAACCACAAAAAACGACAGGATGGTTTCCGTTAATCTGACACTGAAGATTATTTTATTTAACATTGAATTAACCAGAAAAACATCTTGAGATTAAAAATCTCTTTTTCAAGAGTGTCCTGGCCGAGACAGGCAGCAACATCAGTTACAGACAACACAGAACAGAAATACAGATTAAAAATGTAAAGCTCTGAAACAAGCAATATGAAACACAACATAAGGTCAATACAAAAAAAAGCCAAAAAGTATGTAAATATATCTTAGAATGAATCATTAAAAACCAGAAACAGCAGCTACACGTGATCACAAAGAGTGACATGTAGATGACTGTGTAAAACAAGTCCTGCAGCAGAGCTTTGAAACATTTGAGAGGAACCAATGAGAGCAACTCAGGCCCTGTGTAGACGACAACGGTTTCTCTAAAAACGGAAAAGTCTGTCCTTTGCATTTTAGAAAACTTCTGCGTTTATATGACGACGTTATTGAAACGATCCCTGTTCACACTGAGCTGCAAAATTGAGTACAGTAAAGCTGCAGTACTGGAGGCTGCAGTTTCAGGACCGTTTAATTTTCTGAGCGGAGGCTGTAACCTGAAGTTTATTTTCATTTTTTTTATAGCTATAATCAGTGTTGGGCAGTAATGCGTAATTTGATTGATGAAGCCCAGGTAACTATACATTATCACTGACAGCCCTCTCTGCTCCTCTCACCCACACCTAAACACCCGTTTTGGGATACACAGTGTCGGCCCGCTCGGCCTGACCTCTGCGGTCCTCTCCACTCCTCTCAACCACACATGAGCATCTGTCCAGGGAGGACCGCGTAGTCATGCTGTCGTGATGGTCGACTTTCTCGCACATGCCTAGTGACTGTAACCGTAATGAGCATGTGCTTAAAGTCTCAGTTTTCAGAGGAACTGCATATTGCAAGTTTACATGACAACGGAGACACTGCCATTTCCAAAAAATTGCACTCTGGAACCCGTTTTCAAAACGTTGTGTTTTCAGGCACCCAAAACGCCGCTGTCGTGTAAACGATCGGCCAAAACGCAACTAAAGTTTGCCGTTTTCAGTTGAAATCGTTGTCGTATAAACGGGACCTCAAAGTCCTCCTGCAGGAGATCCCACAGATAGGAGCTGCAGACAGAAACGCTTGTTTGCCAGACTCCGTACATTTCCCTCGATTCAGACAATACAAACAGGTTCTGTGAACGCAGAGCAGAGATGTTTTTAATTCAAGATAAGTTGCATGTATTTTGGTTCTGTCCTCATGTGGCAACTTTTTGGACGATGATCAAAAGATGGCAACAAGTTTGATTTTTCAACCATGTGTCCTCAAACAAAAACGCTTGCTGTTGTCCTGGCACTTTATAGACTGTTATATGATCAGGAAAAATATTAATTTGTTAATCAAAATGAAAAGAGCGACTGACATTCTTCTGTTTTCTTTGCTTTCTAAAAGATTTCTTTCTGTTAGATGGTGTTATTGCTTCGAGGCAGGAGAAATTAAATGACTATTTGTTTGAATACAACAAAAAAGAAAGAGCAGATTCTGCAGTCACACTATGAAGATGTCTCAGTCCAACCCCAGCTGCTCCTTCACAATAAATGTACAAACATACAACAGTGGTTTTGTCTTTGAATCACAGAGCAGCTGACGCGTGGGATGGAGAAGAACTTTAAGGACGTGTTTTTGCAGAGTAACGAGTCAGTGAGTAAAATGTATGGATTATTTTAAAATAATAAACAGTACGGTACCTGCTCTCTGTTTCTACGTATAAGATAAACTTTATTTATTTTTTCTTAACAAAGAGCTTTATGGAGAGAACACCAGATGAAAACCGACAACAGTAATGAAATAAAACAACAGTGGATCGTAAAAAAAATCAAAAATAGAGGGATGATAAAACCCTGGAAGACTGAGAGCAGGGGGACCAGTTTATTCTGCACGACTGTCTGACTCTAAGAACAGGAACAACGTAGGAGGTAATATCATCGACAAAGAAAATATTTTGTAAGTAGATGATAATGTCTTGAACGGAGAAGATAAGATCTCGTAGGTAGGAGATAAGCTCTTAAACAAAGGAGATAATATCGTCTATGAAGGAGATAATACCTTGTATGTAAGAGAAAATATCTCGTACACAGGGGACAATATCTTGTATGAAGGAGATAAACTTGCAGTTTTCTGTCACTCAGCCTCTCAGAGCTTCTGAATTAAACCCTCTAAACATGCATTAAATAAATGAGACGATCAGTCAGCAGCTGTTGGTGAAGTTTACTCGTACACTTTACTTCACTGACAGTCGGGGGAAGCAGCATGTTTAATTTCTCGCTCTTTAACTCGTCAGTTCTTGAAATCGCTGAGCTCCGTGTTGTTCCACAGTCCAGCTGACAGTCCGACAGTCACACGGAGGAAACTGCAGCTTCATTTTCAGTAAAACAGGTCATGACCAGAAGTCGTCCACACACTCATCATGTGTGTGACAGAAATACACAAAGACACCAAAACAGCCAAAGATCAACACTCACTTCCTCCTCTTTCTCACTGTTCAGCAGACTGACCCTGTGTATGATGAAACAGACTCAAACACTGTTTCCTGTCTGAGGAACACTTCTCCCTTATTTATAACGTTAGCTGCGTCTCAGTTCAGGCGCTGCAGCCTCTGAAGGACGCGGCCTTTGTGGACCGCATCAGCCAAACCGAACGGTCTCCATAATGGGACGGTCTGGTCTGCAGAGAATTTCCTGGTTGCATCATCAGTTGTTCTCGCCCTCACCCATTGGTGTTCCTGTTACCTAGCAACCAGCTGCGCTTGACGAAAGAAGGAATAAGCTAGTAGTTAGCCGTAAATCATGGATCCCAAGATTGTTATAATTTATATATATATGTATGTTTATATGTTTAACCACCAGAGACACTGATATATTTCAGGCTGATGGAGCGTAGTAAACTTATTAAAGTTAGATTTTTGAAGCTGAGAACTTTTAGCTAACGTAATGTTTAAAACAGTTAACCATTAGCTAGTTAAAAACTGTCAGTTAACGTGATATACAATAGTCATAGGCAATGCATCATGGGATAGGGTTCCCTATTCGACTATGGATTGATCACCCTCCTTAAATCAAACCATCTCTACGGGGTCTAATCGCCAAAGACTTTCCACATTCTCATTCATTCGTTCACATGTTAATAAATATTCTTTTACCATAAAAACGTGTCTCTCCTGATTGAAGTAAAGGTGTGTGTGTGTGTGTGTGTGTGTGTGTGTGTGTTGCAGCTGTAGATGTTGTTGAACTGACAGACGACTGGTTCGTCCACATGTTTGAACCTGCAGCAGAGAACAAACTGTTGCTTCATGTTTCAACAGATCTCGACCTGAAGCTGCTGCACAGACTCGTCTGAACATCAGGAATGTTTTTAAAAACACTGTGAGTGAAGTCAGCAGATCATCCTGCACCTACAGAGTGTTTACATATTTGTTTTACCTGGAAAACCGATCGACCAGTGAGTCACCTTACTGCTGGTTCACGTCACAGCTGCAGAAACAAAGAACAAGACGACTTCATGAGAAAACGCTGCGCAGAAATGTTCCTGATATCTGTGTGTCACTCTTTTACCCACTTGTTTTATCTTTGCCTGTGAGTGTTTGCAGTTTCACCAGTTTATCCTCTAACGTTCACTGACATGAACAACATCCTGAAAACAAACAGTTAGCAGAGCTCAGAATCTGGAAGCAGCTGATTTAAATGGATGCTTAAATGTAAAAAGACAGGAGTGTGTTTAACACTGTGCGTCAGATGAATCTGAGCTCGTGTTTTATTTGATAGATTTGTCCCCTTTGAACAGATTTCCAGTCACCTGAGAGGTGCCAACCAATCACAATAATTTATTTATAACAGCTGAAATTCATTTGTCACAGCTGCACATTCAGCAGAAGGTGTTTGCATTTGACGTTTCTACAAACCTGGACTACGTTACATTTCTACTTGTCATATCATATCAATGTTTCTAAAGTGTTTCTACTACATGAGCTGACTTTGTCATCAGGAGGTGTCGATGCATGAGATGAGGTGGGTCAATGACTCACATCTCAACGACTCTTTAAAGGTCCTGACACACCAAGCCAACGGTCGGCCGTCGACCAAAGTCGGGCCGTCGGTGAGCGTCTGTCGGCCTAGTTTTTGCTGTGCGTCCCGCACCGTCGGCACTTTGGTGTTGGCGGCTTTTCGGCCAATTGAGCATGTTGAATCAGCAGCGGAGCTTGTTGGTGAGAGAGATCACTCTGATTGACTATTCAGGTTTTATTTCCTTGCCCCTGTAGCTTATGTATCTTAGCTCGTGCAGCATATAGACCAATGTCTCACTGTAGACTAATGAATAGACAGATTAAACAGAGGAGCAGCTGTGTCTCTGAGTGTTGATGGAGAAACTGTGAATGAGTGAGTGAATGAGTGAGGGGGCGGAGCTGTGTGACATAACAGATGAACACTTGTATAGTATGTACTTGTATAAGTATAGTTATGTGGCCAACTTGACCCTATATCGATATAAAGAGTCTTTTCATAATTCATATGCTGCTTGAAAATACATCAATATATTGTACAAAATCAATTTATTGCGCAGCCCTACTTTGATTCATAAACAATAACCTCACTTTGTGTATAAATTATATTTTTGCCTCAGTAGAAAACTGCAAAGCACAATTTTCTTTGCAGATGATACCGTCATTTATACTGAAGCACCATTTGTGGAACAAGTTGTGTTGGATCCTCAGTGTGCATTTGACTGAGTGCAGACTGGTTTTAATGGGTCTTAATGTATACTTTTCAAAAGGCTGATGAAGTTTGATGATGATGATGATGATGATGATGATGATGATGCCAACAGTATCTGTTCACTGAATGAGGCCAAAATCAGACGTGTCACAGATCACAAATACCTGAGCTTCTGTTTTCATTTGAGAATAAACTGAGAATCAGAAAATTAAAGTCCAGCGAATAAAGCTCACAGAAAAATATTATTTTATCATTTTATCAGACCAGTTTGTGAACTTGATCAATAAAACTTTGTCTAAGTCCACATTTTAAAGAAACTCTTCTCTCTGTCACACACACACACACACACACACACACACACACACACACACAGTTCACACTTTATAATAAGAATTAGATTTTTAATAAGAAACACTCAGAGACCCCAAATAACAAAAGACAGTTTTTAATTTTGTCTTCTTTTTTTTTTTTTGGAAACAACAGAAGTCTTTCAGATCCTCAGAGTTGAGTCGTTCCTCTTCAGTGGCTCTTTAGAAAAATAACATCATCACATTTTATAATGTATATTATAAACATTTACAAAACAAGGCACAAAATCATTTAAAGAAATTAATTCTAAGAAAATGTCCTTTAATTGAAGTAAAAACAGAACGATATGATTGAAGAGGTTCAGACTGTCGTGGTTGACGTGAGCGTTAGAGATGAAGTTCAGCGAAGGTGAAACTCATTTTGTCTGAAGATGGATTTCTGTAATTTTTGTTAAAAAGTCCATCAGAAAAAAATATAAAAAGAATACATCAAATAACATTTGATAAAAAAAGAAATCTATTACAATATATCTTGTTATGAATTTTCTTTGGTTATAAAAATATATATATGGTTTTGATTTTCATAGTAAAAGTCCTGTTTTAATACAAAATGACAAAAATTAGACAAAAACACGACTGCTAAGTATTTTTTTTGTAAAATACGTCCGACATGGCTCTAAAGAATACCTGACGACACTGTCTGTGGCTCAGTGTGATTTAACCTAGATATAATGGGTGCTGTGTCACCTTGTCAGTGCACGCTATTTTAATCCAAACACAACCGACTCCAATCAAACAACCATCATCATGGTGTGACACCTGCAAGTCATTGACGTGGGAATCGTTCTGGTGTGACACCTGCAAGTCATTGACGTGGGAATCGTTCCATTTTTAACTTTCATCCACATCCAACTCATCCTCACTGTGACCTCGTCACATGTCCACGTTTGGTCATGGACTTTCCACGTCCACATATGACGTCCAAGGTACCCTGGGTGTGTTGGTTGTTGACGTTCTGGGACGCCGTGTCAACTTCAGCCTGTTACATGCATTGTCTGTTTTCAAAATACACTTCTGTTTTCACAGGAAATGTACAGTTTGATACAGTCTCTTTCAAAATAAAAGCACTACGTCGGTACAACACCACCAACTGATGTTTTTTTTCCTTCAACAACACACACGTGGTTGGGTTTAGGACAAAAGAACAGGGTTTGGCTTTACAGTCTGGTTGGGTTTAGGACAAAAGAACAGGGTTTGGCTTTACAGTCTCACAGGAAGTGAACACCGGCCTCCTGGGTGAAAGTCGGTGATTGCTGGACGCCTCACACCCGCCCTACTCAGACTTCCGCCACCTTAATTTTCGTTGTTGTCCAGCCGTGTTTCCTGTCTGACGCCAGAAGTCACTGACCAAGTGGTGGTTTTTCAGAGTGAGACCAGGTTGCCACATTAGCTTTGAGCTAAATGCTAACCTGGCAATGTCAAGGTTAATATTTGGGTGTTTACTACCATGTTCACCATCGCTGCGTTAGAGTGCTAATATTAGCTAATTAGCAGTAAATACAGAATGAGGCTGAAGTGAATGTCATTAATTCTGTAGTATTATGGTCATAAACCACAGTGCTGCACTTGGACGTGCCTGGCATCGCTTGGATCAGTTAAGTTATACAATTCATCCTGTCCGGAAAATTCTACCTGCAGGTGGCTCTAGGAAAAAGTCAAGGGATCACCAAAGTCAGTGGGAGTCATCCTTCTGTTTTTACCAAATATTGCTCCAATCCACCGAGCAGATGCTGAGATATTTTACTGGATAGTATGTACTGGTAGTACTGGACAATTTTAAGTTTTGGCCAGATGATGGCACTAAAGAAAGAGTCAAAGGGTCACCAGAGTCAGTAGGATTCATCCGCTTGGAAACATGAAAGTGTGAAAAAACTTTCATCACAGTCCATCCAACAGTTGCTGAGATATTTCATTGCTGTCTCTTGAGTTTTCCCATTCACTTCAACACAGTCACAGTTTGCTCTGGGCAGCACATAGAGGCCATTAGAGGAACTGCAGCTTATTAAACACCAGCCCCATTTTATACGTTGAGGTGATTGTTTGAGCGTCGTATAAAAAAACAGTGTATAGATCATATGTCACAATATATGAATCAGCTTATGTACAAACACACCAGTGGTCCAACTGGAGTGTGAGCCGAGTGTAAAGACAAACCAGTCACCAGAGGAAATGTTGCCATTGTTTGTTTCTGCAAACCATGGATACGTTACTTTTTATTATGTAGTGGACACACTGAAACTTAACCAACACTGTGTGGTTAGCTTAAGGCACTAAAACAGCTTAGTTATGGTTCGAAAAAAGATTAATACAGTTTTCAATCTCTGCTGGAAATACAGCGATGTCTCAGGAAAACATAACTACTTTAAGTGTCACCATCCCTGTTTCTGTTAAAACAACTGTTTCTCATGGCACTGTCCCCGCTGGAAACACAGTGATGTCATGGTGAAAAAAGCCCCTTTTTGTGGCACTATCCCAGCAGGAAATGCAGCAATGTCTCGGTGAAAACTAACCATCTTTTGAGCCTCTGGCTCCGCTGGAAACACAGTGATGTGATGGTAGAAAAAGAAATTATTATTGTGGCACTATCCCAGGAAGGAAATGCAGCAATGTCACAGTAAAAAGAAAAGCTTTTCATGGCACTATGCTGCTGGAAACACATCAATGTCTTAGTAAAAACGAACCACCTTTTGAGCAGTGATGTCTCTTTAGAGCAACTGCTTTTCATGGCACTATCGCAGCTAGAAATGCAGCGATGTCTCAGAAGAAAATAACTAATTTTTGTGCCTCCATTTCGCTGGAAAGGCAGTGATGTCACGGTAGAAGAAATGCTTTCTTTGGCACTATCCCCGCTGGAAACACAGTGACGTCTTGGTAAAAAACAACCACTTTTCGTGGCACTATCGAGGCGGGAAAAACAGCAAAGGGTCACTGAAAACACTGTTTGGGATGTTGTCGTCTGTCACTGTGGTCTGCAGCTTAGCAGCCGCTTCTCCTAAGTGTTAAACCATCCACCATCCCCTGATGAAGTCAGCTCATACACTAACTCACTTTAGAAATGCTTATATGATACATATGAAACGTACCAATGTAATATATCTGTGGTTTGCAGAAACATACAATACCAACATTTTCTTCTGGTGACTGGGCTAAAAAAATACAATTTGAGAAAGTGCCTCAGCCTCGTTATGCAGACTGACTGGTCGCAGCTTTGTCAGCGCAGCAGCTTCCTGTTCCTTTACGACCACTTTAGAAAACTTTGTCCTCGTCCAGCATCTCCGCGTCTTTCTCTCCCTGCGTCCTCTCCTTGTGTTTCATCAGGTCTTGATGCTCATCAGTTCTTTTTCTTTACACGAAGTGTTCTCAGGTGTTTTCTGGTCATTCACCATCTCGTAGCCTCGTTTACTTTCCTGCTGAGGCTCCTGGCGTCCGGCCCTCCTACGCAGGACCACGACGGTCAGCAGGAAGCAGAGCAGCCCCCCGCACACAAAGACCACCTGCAGGCCCAGAAACCTGCAAACACAAACACACAGGTGGTCACGGACAGCGTTGTTTTGGTGTCCAGGCTGACAGCTGAAGAAAAGTCAGGACTTTCAGAATCACACAGGAAGTTTATTACGTCACACTCAGGAACAGTTTTTGTCACTATATTTTACAGACGGACCCGAACGTTTGAGACAAAGATTGAAACTTTTGTTTTTGTGCTGAATATTATTTTTCTTCCTGATCATTTGTACAAATCCTCATAAAATGTGTCCAAATGCTGCTCAACAAATGTTACCCTAATCAGCCTGATGGGGGCGCTATACGTAAAAGGTTCACTTTAAAAAGTCATGACTCCTACACTGTAAGACTGAGTTTTGACTCATCCTCCTGAACCGTTGGACCCAACTGTACCACATTTTCTGTGGATCGATACGAGATCTAAATTATCAAAAACATCAAAAGCTTGTGGATCAATCTTGTTGTGTTCTAAAAATACTGACCAACGAGCATTAGAGGGGGCGTGGCTCAGCACAAATAGATCCTAACTCTGTAATCGTCCAATCATCAAGAAAGTTGCAGGATATGTCTAAAAAAGTGCCTGAAACATACCGAAGTGTCATTCAAGTCAGGCACTACGGGGCGCTACAACGCAAAAAAATGGGCGTGTCGTAACACAAATCAGACTAAAAAGGCCTCTGCACACTGAGTCAGGTGCGTTTTATTCTTCTATTCATTGTGGAAATTCACAATATCTGACAAAATGAAAAGACAGATTTCCTCCTCTGCCTCTCTCCACTAGAGAGAGGCACCTATCTGACTGTCATCACTTCCTCCCTGTCTTTCATTTGGCCCCACAGCTGCATGAAGGGGCGGAGCTATCCTCCTCCTCCTCCTCTTCATCTTCATCCTCATCCTCCTGATTATTACTATCTGACCTGTTGAAATGATTCTGTGCAATCTGAGGTCACAGATACAAGCGTCTGAAATGAGTTTCCTCTGTAGGGTTTGTGGGCTCAGCCTAAAGGCCCGAACATACTCGGGCAGAACGTACGCGGAATGGACTCCACGGAGGACTCAAAGCGGACGCAAGCCCTGTGTGCGCAAAGCTCAGATTTTAAAAAACTGGCTTTTGGAGCTATCTCTGATGTGCAGACTTTATTCCTTTTATTCATTTCACTTGTTTTTGTCTGGCACCCAGTACTTAGTTTTTTTGGGATGTGCGTGCTTTTCTACAGTTTTTCTCATGGTTTATAAATCACTCAACAGTTTCTGACCTTCTGTTACACCATGAACCTTCCAGACCTCTCAGGTCTTCAGGGACAGGTCTGCTTTGTGTCCACACAGTCAAGCAGCATTTAGTTTGAATGCTCCACACATGTGCACCAACTCTCACCTCCTCTAAACCAAGACTGAAGACTTCCCTGTTTTTTATTAAATCAGACATTTATTCATTTCTCACATTGAACTGGAACTTTGACTCTTGTATTTTACACCTGTTTTAGTCTTGTTTTATTTTCTACTCTGCAGCTCTTTAAACATGTTTTTAAACTGTATTTAATTATTCTTTTATATTTCATGTGCAGCAGTTTGAATTGTCTTGTTACTGGAATGAGCTCTATAAACTGGCCTTGCCAAAAAGGGCGCGGCACACATTTGCTCGTAAACGATGTCCAACAGTCATAAAACCTGTTAGTTGTCTTTAATGGAGGTGCTGGGAACCGTCAAAGGTCTCAATCCTTCGCAGCATTTAACTCCTGACAGTCTGTGCAGGCTTGAACCTGAAAATCGCCACTTGCAGCTAGAATTTTAAATCTTTCATTTTGTTTTTAGAATTTTAATTTCATTAATTTTTGCATGATAAATTATTTCATACATCCGTCTTTTATCATTCGACTTTTCGGGTGTCTGTAATACCTTCATCATGTCTCCCTCCTGAGAAACTGTACCTGATGTTTGATCATATGGTTTTTCTGAACGTTGGACATCGTCTGTCTCCGTCCTGATAAACATGTGGTGGACTGTGAAACAATGATGGGAACCAGTCCAGGACTTTATTGTCCCGTTCCTGACAAACTCTGGCTGTTGGATCTCATTAATTTTTAACAGTGTTGTCAATAAACCAAAACAATGAGCACTCTTTAAACCTCAGCAAATGATTTCTTTCAAGAGCATTGGAAGAAGGCTGCGAGCAACTTAAAGGGATAGTGCTCCCAAAAATGAAAATTCAGCCATTATCTACTCACCCATATGCCGAGGGAGGCTCAGGTGAAGTTTTAGAGTCCTCACATCACTTGCAGAGATCCAAGGTGAGAGGAGGTAGCAACACAACTCCACCTAATGGAGGCTGACGGCGCCCCAGATTCAAACGTCCTGCGCTCACGTGTGTGCGCTTGCACGCAGACCAGCAAAAGCACGTGAACACACATAAACGTGGTGCCCATGTCTCGCGCTCTCGCGCAAGCGCACACATGCAGTACAGTGCCCAGAGAGGCAGTCAGAGCTACAGGCTACAATGAGGCTAAGAACAGAGTTCAAATGACGTTTTTCCAAACAACTTTTTATGTCGGGGCTTCAGGACACTTGGATCACTACGGACGAGCAGTATGGAGATATTTTGTGGTTTCAATTATGTGTTTTTGGACATTTGAATCTGGGGCGCCGTCAGCCTCCATTAGGTGGAGTTGTGTTGCTACCTCCTCTCCCCTTGGATCTCTGCAAGTGATGTAAGGACTCTAAAACTTCACCTGAGCCTCCCTCGGCATATGGGTGAGTAGATAATGGCTGAGTTTTCATTTTTGGGTGCACTATCCCTTTAAGGGCTGAATTTCATTTCATGCCTCTGAACACTGAGACATTTTGTCCTGTTGACAGAAACATGGAGACAATTTAATTACTCAAATGTTAATTCCCCTCACAAGGACAATGTGCTGACAAAGTCTGCCCTTCAAAATAAAAGCTCCTCCTTTGATAACAGTCTCCAGACTCACCTCTGTCTGAAGCGGTCCAGGTCGTAGTACTGACAGGAAGACTGCTTGCCACACTTTTTGCCCCACAGGATGCAGGTGGTGTCGATGACACTGCCGTACAACACCGGGCCGGGCATGAACGCTGCACACACACACACACACACATACACACACACACACAGATTTATTACAACTCATGACTGAAGCGATATAACTACATTTCTCTGCGTCCTGCTGTGTCTCGTTTATTCTTCCTTTAAGTACAAAAACAGACATGTTTATTTTAAATGTTGTGATTTAAATGCTGTGATGTCACTGTCCTTCATGTTGTCATAGATACAGCCAATAGATGGCACTACAGGGCAAAGGTAAAAGTTTCACCCAACAAAAAACGAGGTGATGGTGGAGGAGGCTAACAAACAACAATAGTAAACAATAACAGAATCTGTTGTTCAGCCGTAAACATCTGAGGCATCTCTTAAGTTTGAAGAGTTTGTGTCTGATGGACTCACCGAGCACTCTGAACAACATGTACTGAACTCCAACTGCAAAAGACTTGTCCTCTGTGGGCACCGTCCTGCAGCACACACACACACACACACACACACACACACGCACACGCACACACACACAGGTGATGATGATGACGTTAACCACAGTGTAGTTGAAATGTAAAGTCACAAACAGCTGCTGATGAGAAGCTCATCTCATACACATGTGATCTGAACGATGACACATCAGAATCGTTGATACGTATGAAACACACAGATGTCGCTGTGGTTTGCAGAAACGTACGATGCCAACAATTTTCTGGTGTTTGGCTTTTTTAATTTTCTGTTGATATATTTGTTGCAGCCGTAGTTTGAAGGCTGTGACTCTCAGGAACCTGCAGACTCTCCTGCTGATCTCAGGTCAGGTCTGACCTTCTGTCAGCGTCATGCTCTGCTGCTTCTTTCTGTCCACATTGCTCTGAGAGAGGTGGATTATGTGCAGCATGTGAAACCTGATCAAACATCTCTCTGGTGGATCATGTGGAGGGTTAGACCTTGATGCTCAGAGTTACTGTTTGACTCTAACATCCCGGCAGCAGCAGCCTGAGAAGATAAATGATGTGACAGCCTGTGACTGTCGGAGCTTTAAACACCTGCGGCTGATTATCAGATGGAGAACAGGTGAGGCTCAGGTGAGGATAATAAAGTCTCTCCTCAAAGAATCTGACTGTGCTTTAAGAGGCGAGAGGAAAAACAATAAAACTTTCTCCTCTCTGACCTCAGACCGTCCCAGATACTTTTCTTTTGTCTCCATCTGGACTTTGTTTTAATGCCTTGCAGCTGTGAGCAGCTCCTCACTCTGTGTCTGAGCATCAGCAGCTCAGTTTTAAAATATTCAGACTTTAATGAGTGAACTTTATTTCTAGAGTTTGTTTCTGCTCTGATGATCATTAAACACACAGCTCAGGTGTGTGTCTTTGTGTCAGCTGGAGTTACCAGGTGGATCCACTTCCTACAGACACCTGTACAGATTTATCTCTGTGATCAGAGGAGTGTCATGACAGAATAATCCTAGAGGATAAACACAATTATATCTGCTGCGCAGTGATGGGTCGGGTCCGGGCATTTTTAGGCAATTCTGAGCAACAAGCAGAAGAATTGGAAGACATTTAGGAATTTAGCAACACAATCTGCCTTTTGCATCAGCTGAGGCTTGAACTCACAACCTCTGAGACTAAGAATCAATTTCTATCTCACTGAGCTAATTAGTCAGTGACAATTCATGTGTAGCTTCACAAATTGACTAAGCCAGACGTGCAGGTTTAGCAGCCGTCCATGCATGGAAAAGCAGATTTCAAACCACTGTAAAAAATTCAGTTATCGAAACAAAAATCTGAAAATACACATATTGCATCTAGACAGCATGGAGATGTTGGTAATTTGTTTGTAACAATGATTGATTTGCTCCATAAGTGAAAAACTGATGTTTAAAATTGCCATTTTTACATTGACTCCAATTGTTCACATTAGAGCAAAATTCAAAATGCTGTCAAAAATTCAGTTTTTGAGATAAAATTCTGAAATTTGCCACACATCATCTACCATGACTCTAGAATTTTGTCATTTTTTTCATGAACATTGAAGATTTATTTAGCAAGAATTTGCATGTATATGTTTACAGTACCGTTTACAGTCAAACATTTTGATGCACTGTAGGCTCAATTTTTGATAAATCAAAAATCTGAGAAACATAGTTTTTGTAGGACAGTCTGAAGATGCTCTGTAGCAAGTTTGGTGTCAATTGAGCAAAAATTGTGGGAGGAGATAGGTTTAAGAAGTTTTACAGTTTTTGAAAAAAACAGAGTGATGAACTTCATAATTTTTAATAGGTTTAAATGTACAAAAGTTTCTTCAGTATTGGGGCTACAGTTTGATGAAAGTTGTGAAGTTGTAGCACGTATGGTTGATTTGAAAGTTTTGAACTTTAGACGCTTGCTGTAGCGCCACCATCAGGACTATTGGCTTGAGTTTACAGCTGAGGATATCTGGCTGGACCTTTGTGCAAAGTTTGGTGAGTTTTCACCCATGGGAAGTATGATTTCCTCAGAAGAAGAAGCTAAGCTGCCAGGACACTAATGAAAACACTGATGTGGTCGTTGATAGAGACCAACGAGCTGCATGTCTGTGTTGTTTCTGTAACTTTAAGTTTTTATTGAAGTTTAGAGAAAAACTGCCGAAACGAAGAACATGTGAGATGAAAACCAAAGTCTGGTCCTGATTCAGATGTTAAAAGTGTCAGAGAGCTGCTGCTCAGTCGGCTCAGAAACTCTCAGGAGGAAACACTGTGATGATTTAAGGTGGAAAAAGAGTCCTGTTGTCTTTTGACCTGTTCAGGCTCCCATCAGACGGAGCACGTTTTGCAGTTTGCTGCGTCCTTTTTATAAAATTGTTACTAGGCAACCACCAAATCACATGTACGAGTTATTTTGCTGTGAATCAAACTCACTGATCTGCACCTTTAATAAAAGCAGGAGGGGGAACATGGAGACTGGACACAGGGCACCTTACACAAACCACCCCTTCACCCTCTCACTGTCCACTCCCACTCTGTTAACACATACATACGGAGGCTCTGCCACACTGAGGTCCATCCAAACCAACCAGTGAGGAGTGGAGGTGAGTTATAAAACCCTCTGACAGCGAACCTGCAGTGACAATGACTCACTGACAGGACTGTGTTCATCACTGACGGCCACCCTGTGGAGTGTGAACTGTTGGACCTTTCAGATTGTCATCCAGATGTTAACACGTTTGTATTTAGGATCAGATCGGCTCCTCTCTGGTCGCTGTCAAATGTCGTCTTCATTTCAAAGTGTAACAGGAAGTGTTGTTAAAACGAGCAGCTTCTAAACATCAGAGTGAAAAACCAGAAGATGTTTACAAAAGTAAAAGACAAGAAATGTCCCCAGTGAATATCAGAGGTATTTGTTTATTTATCTATTTATCAAGTCATTTACTGATAATGATGATATAGGGGCCGTTCAGATGTAGCGTCTTTTGCGCGCATAAATCCATTAGTTTCAATGTAGACGCGCGCCAAGCGCGCTCACAATCCAAAGCGACGCCGTAGCGGCGCGCATTCGGTGCGACGCGCCTGTTTTTTCGTGCGCGTGCGCAGCGCACAGAGATGGAAAAATCTCAACTTTTTCAAATGCAGCAAGCGCACTGCATGTCATGTGATAAGAATTAAAGGGAAATTTTGGTTTATTTCAACCTGTCTCCTATCGTCCTAAATTTGTTTCAAGTCACTAGNCCATTCCTTGCAACAGAGGCATTCCTCTTCTGTGGGCACTGGGGCACAGCATTCACAGGTAACGTTACACCACCAATCTCCAGAGCTAAATCCTTCCAGCAGCCATTCCTCCTCTCTCGTCCTCTAACTTTACCTGTTGCGCCTCTCTCTCTCTCCTCCTCCGTTCTTCAATTTCAAGAAGGACTTTGACTCCAACAGAAGGAACAATGCCTGGAGAATTATCAGCTCGGAGCTTGGGATAACTGGTGAGCATGATGATACGCTATTTTTATGGCTAATGGTTGTGCCCTGTGAGTGACAGGCGGTTTTGGTTGCTTAGTAACGGCAGGCGTGACAGTAGCGCAACCTCCGAAGCGCCTTGGATAAAAGGATGGAAACGGCACAGCTGGCGTTTTCCACGCGCTTTTAGACGCTACATCTGAACGGGGCCATACGCAGCATGAGTCAAATAAAAGTCATACAGAGAGGATAAATAAAGAAGATATAATGGCAGTAATTAGATTTCTCTCCATGGTTACCAAACATAACCACGGCTCCTTTTTTTGCTGAAGTTTGTTCCAAAGCTGCCGCTGTGTTTACACCCTACACCTCGATGAAGGAGCTTCATTCAGCTGTGGAGGCGACTACAGACGGAGTGGGAGTGGGCAGGGTTCGGTTTGGAAAGGCCCAGAGAGACAGAGATCTGTGAGACTCGCTGGCCTTTCCTGAACCGAAACCTCCTCAGTCCTGCTCCGTCACAGAGCGTAACTCCATCTGTCGTCAGCTTCACAGCTGGAGGGTGGAGGGTTTAAATACAGCAGCAGCTCTGGGACAAACCTCACTCTCTGCAGCAGAGACGGAGGTTGTCGTAGCTTTTTGTAACCATGAAGAAAAATAATCCCATTTTATGTGTTTGTGTCAGAGTCCTGCTGCTGCTGTGGTTTTTGCATCAAGTTTTATATTAGACCATTTTGGTTTAACTTTGTGGTGAGAAGGTGATTCATGAACATACACACGTGTCTCTGATCAAATCTGAGTTTTCTGCTGCGGATTTTAGTACCGAGGTTTTTTATGTACAGATCTACTCACAGATTTACTGACCAAAGGTGTTCAGGGCACTCAGCAACACAAAAGCAGCAAGTAAAACACTTTATGCTCACAGAAAACTATTAGAAAGATGAATTCTGTTGTAGACGGTGAATGTCGACGGTTTTATTTATGACTCATTAAAGTGGAAACAGAGCAGTTTCCTGTTTTAACTTCAGGCTGCTGTCAGCCCTAGAGTCGTCTCCTTTGGTCTGAATCAGGGACTCATGTTGTTCCAAAGTTGTATAATTGCCTAGAGTTGGTGCATGTTCTCACGGCAGCATTTACAAGAGGACCAGATCAAATGCCTTGTGTGAGAAAGCTGCTCTTGATTGGTCAGAATTTCCATGTGGGAAAAATCCAGGAAGTAAAGCAAACGTTGAAGAAGAGTACACTTGCAAGATAAATGTGACACTTTCTAATGTCACAATGGAGGGACAACTACGCAGGTTGATTTTAGCGCTGCTCATCGTGGACTATATTGCTGTCATTGTTCATTTTAGTCAAACCATACAGTTTGAAAACGAGGCGCGGCTCCAACTAGAAAACAATGTTTTGATGCATTGGATGTGCTGAATGTGCATATTAAGGCAGTACAGGAGGAGGTGCACATTAATAATCCTCCAGGACTGTAACATGCTCATGTTTAACCCAAACAATGTGTCATGTGACTGCAGTTGCTTCACATCCAGGTCGGAACACCTTCTCACCACAAACCAACCGCACCAGAGTTCATTTGGAACCGGACTGAGACCACCTCTTCAAGAAGGTCTCAGTCTGGTTGTTTTGGTGTGTTCACACCTGCACAAATGAACCGCACTGAGGGGGCAAACACACTGGATGAAAAATGAAGGCTCCATTTACAGCACAAAGGAAGTGCGTCAACCACTGTGCAACCAACACAGGAAGACGATAACACTTTATCTTTCCTGTTAGATCTCAGCTGACCTAACTGTGTTGGTGGTGGTTTTGTCTTTTTGGTGATCTGGACGTCTTTGCAACAACAGTGACACAGAAACACTGCGGCTATAAACAGTCATTTTTCATGCTGTCATACCTGAGTATCATCATGTAGGAGGGCGTCTGTGAGAAGGAGGCGATGAAGGCAGTGAGGCCGAGCAGAGCCACGAATGGGAGCAGGAGGTGGGAGCATCCGCTGCCGCAGGTCCCAGGATAAGCCACGCCCAGACCGCCGACACACCGACAGTCAGTGTAGGTCTATACAGACAGACAGACAGACACACACACACACACACACACACACACACACACACAGGGTGAGAGGGAGCCCCCTACAGGCTGCAGCCATCATTACAGACACAGTGTGAACATCCTGAAGATTTATCAGAATCTGAACAGTAGAGTTTGTCCTGAGGGGGGCGCTACAGGAAAGATCATTCAAACTGAGCATGTAGTGACTGAGAAGAAAAGTTGTCAAAAACTGACACCTGGTCAGTGACTTTCAGCATCAGACACCAACGGAAAAAGGCGCCTTTTTTCGTCAGCATGATACACAGCTGGTCACTGTGGCTCTGTAACGGTGCCCGATAGCGTCGTTTAGGTCAGAGGAGTGGGGTTAGTTTGAGTTAGGATAAGAATGTCGGGGTGAGCCAATCAGAGGCAGAGTAAGAGAAAATACATCTGAACAAGTCATCATAGTTCAGCTCTCAGAAACACAACAGATATCTGTCATCAGCTCATCGTTATGAAGCAACAGTTTGTTGCAGCTCCAGAAAGGAAAGTAACAGAAAGAACTGGAGCTCGTGGTGAATTTCAACATCAGTGTGTGTTACTCAACAGCTCACAGCTACAATCTGTGTGTACTTTAGTAGTTGAGTAAATCCAGACTGCACAAACAGTCACACTGATAGGAGCGGAGGAGGACACGTGTGATCAGCAGAATTCAGCTGAAATAAAGCAACTTGTATTTTTTTCACTTTCACTCTGACAATAAAAATATTTCACTTCCTGGGAAACTCGCGGCTGCTGGTGAAGCGCTGACCTCCATCTGTGTCACGTTATTATGTCACAGCCTGTGTGTGAGGAATGTGTAATTTGTCACTGCTCGGAAGTGTCAGCTTTCCTCGTTCACTCAGAGCCACGTGGGAACAGAGAGTGAAAGTTAAACCAGCAGAGTGAGACGGCGTCCAGCGGAGGACCCGTCAGAGTCACTCCACCCGTCCTCTGATGCATTCCTGTCAGTACGCTCCCTTCAGTGACATCCCAGGCATGATGTCACTTCCTGCATACCTGTGTCAGTTACTTTAATTTTCAGATTTAAAACTGCAGAATTTCTTCCAGTGTTAAAATAAAAATGAAAGAAAACAACAGTGAAGAATAATGTTGTGAAAATAAAGAAACTGAGAGAGGAAGTGGCTGCTCAGTTTTGAAATTGGCAGGAAGTGGACTTTGGTGACCTTCAGAGATCCATAGTCAAACACTTCATCATCTCATTAGTGACGCTCATGAATGGATGAACGAGATTCCTGCTGTCCCCCCCACTACCTCCTGAAGCCACAGCTGAGGACGACCCTGCTGACGCTGACTCATCACCACATACGATGAAGGCTGCAGCACTGCTGTCACACCGCACATTATCGGTGGACGGTCCATTGACACCACATCTGGCTCGGTGCACAACTGTGTCACTTCAGGCCACATGATCATGTACAGATTTGTCACTTTGGGAATATGTGACATATTTGCTGCACAGGAAGAACAACCCATTTTCAAGATCTGATCCTATCTGATAGCTGAAATCTGATCAGATTACAGATTATTTTACGTTTTAACACATAAAAATAAAATGGAAAAATTAAAGTTTTTATTAAAGTTTTTCATAATTATATCTTTTCTCTCGGCCTCTTCCATGAAATCAGGATCCACCAATCAGAGGACGTCTTTCCAGTGCTGTGGTTTCTGTTTTTGGCTCAGTGACGAGTGTGTTACTCTCAACATTTCTACAATCTCAAGCAAAATATTCTTACTAACATCTGTAAAAGTTTTAATCCTGAAACACTTCAGGGACACCTGATCTTTCCTCTAGCGCCCCCATCAGACCACATCGATGTGTGCACATAGTTTCTGTGTGAACATTTCCCTCGGCCTCCAGCAGCTCTCAGTTCTTTGACTAACTGAGGGTCACACTGAGAGCTGTGGTTGGTGTCCGTGCATGTTAATGCTGTCTGCTGTGAATCAAGATTTTCACAGAAACAGACGTTGAGGGAACAGGAGGAGGAAGATGGACTGGGAATAAAAAGGAATGAAGAACAGGGTGTGACTGTTGGACGGACAGTCAGATGAAGACAGACGATATTTAACAGTTAATATCTGAAGGATGGACACAGTCTCTGCTGCCTGCTGCTCTGAATGACACAAAAGAGTATTCACCAGAAGACGAGATGTGACCTCACCCACTTTACAAAGAACCACCAACACTGAGAGAGTTAAAGGGAACAGACTGAGAGCTGAGTGCTTCTCTGTTACTGAACACCACCCCAGTTTCAATTAAAACATGAAACACTTTAAAACTGAACCACAATATTTGGACACAATCATTTTACTAAGTTCTGTGTTTATTCATCTGGATGTGGATGAAAATGTGTTTGACAGTCTCAAAGCGAAGTGATAAGATCATCCTTACCATGTTTGGCTTGTCAGTGAAAAATATTTCTATGACGTTACAGCCGGCGTGGCAGGGGGACCTGAACTCAACACCATCTGAACCGCAGACGGGGTTAAAGGCCTCCTGAGGACACCGACAGTCAGCGCTGCATGACAACATGTCACTGCTGAACACACACACACACACACACACACACACACACACACACACACACACACACACACACACACACAGAACATTTCATATAAGTTCCCTCTCAGTGGTGAAATCAGTTCCCTCATGGCAGAGAAATTAGTTCCTTGTGAATAGTTGAATTACCTGTCTTTCAGTGGTGAAAGTGGTTCCCTGATGATTGATGATTGTGAAATTGTTCCCTGTCACTGGTGAAATGAGTTCCTTTTTAATAGTACAGTTAGTTCTGTGTCCGTGGTAAAAAAAAAAAAAGTGTCCTGTCAGCAGTGCAATAAGTTCCCTGTCAGTGTTATAATTTGTTCCCTAATATAACAAAAATGAGTTCCCTGACAGTGGTGAAATTAGTTCCCTTTCATGGTGAAATTAGTCCCCAAGCAATAGTGCAATTAGTTCCCTATTAGGAATGATATTAGTCTCCTCCCAGTTGTGAAATTACTTCCCTATCATTTAAGAAATTAGTTTAGTGTCAGTGGTGAAATGAGTTTCTTTTCTGCTGTGAAATTAGTTCCCTGTCAAAAGTGAAATCAGTTCCTTGTGAATAGTAAAAGTAGTTCCATGTCCTCAGTGAAATTAGTTCCCTTTCAGCTGTAAAATTAGTTCCCTGATAATAATGAAGTTAGTTCTCTGTCAGTGGTAAAATAAGTTCCCTGTCAGTAGTGTAATAAGTTCCCTGACAGTGTTGAAATTTGTTCCCTGTCATTGGTAAAACGAGTTCTTTGTCAATTGTAATATGAGTTCCCTGACGATGGTGAAACTGTTCCCCATAAGTGATGACATTTATTCCCTGTTGGTGGTGAAATTAGTTCTCTACCAGCAATGAAATTAGTTCCCTGTTAATAGTTAAGTTAGTTCCATGCCAGTGTAAAAAAAAAAAGTTCCCTGCAGTAGTCTTAAAATAGTTCTCTCAATAGTTTAATAAGTTCCCTGTTCGTGTTGAAATTTGTTTACTGTTGGTGACGAAATTAGTTCTCTATCAGCTGTGAAATTAGTTCCTTATTAGGGATGATATTAGTTCCCTCTCAGTAATGAAATACTTCAATTAAAAAGTAGTTCAGTGTCAGTGATGAAATTAGTTTCCTTTCAGCTTTGGAATTAGTTCCCTGATAGTAGTTTAAGTAGTTCCCTGTGAAAAGTGAAATTAGTTCCTTGTGAGTCGTGAAAGTAGTTCCATGTCTGTAGTGACATTAGTTTACTGGTGAAATTAGTGCCCTGTTAACACTAAAGTTAGTTCCCTGTCAGTGATAAAATAAGTTCCCTGTCAGTGTTGAAGTTTGTTCCCTGCTATTGGTAAAATGAATTCCTTGGCAATGGTAAAATTAGTTCCCTATTAGGGGTAATATTAGTTCCCTGTCAGTAGTGCACCTGTTTCGTTTTCAGTGGTGAAATTAGTTCCCTGACAGTTTTGAAATTAGTTCCCTGTCAATTGCGAAATTAAATCCCTGTCAATAGTAAAACTTAGTTCCCTCTCAGTAGTGAAAATAGTTCCCTGCCAATAGTTAAATTAGTTCCCTGTCAAATTTTCTCAAATTAGTTCCATAGCAGTGCTGAAATTAGTTCCTTTAATTAGTTCCCTGCCATTCAGGCGTCTGTAGCAGTGGTGTACGTGATGGATGTAAACTGATGGTGTAGCTACCGTTCAGGAAAGACTCCAGAGACATTCTGCGTGGGGCAGCCAATGAGCAGCAGTGGCGTGGAGGAGAACATGCCCAGCAGGATGGCGGCAGTGCACAACTTGCTGGCACCGCTGACTGAGAGATTCAACCGCCGCATCAGAACTCCACCCAGGACGGTGCCCAGCACCGCCAGCGGGATACAAACTCCTCCTGAAGGAAAGAAACCGGGTTTCATTAGATCCTAACTTCCCTCCCTTAAGTACAGCTAATCACGTGATAAATACAGAGCGGCGTGCGCGCTCACCGATCATCATGGTGGAAAACGGGACGGACTGGGTGAACTGTCTCTCTATGAACTTGGCCATGAAGGTGGCGAGACCCGCCAGCAGCGCCGCCAGGTTGACCTGCGCCAGAACCACCAGCAGGTAGATGGGGCTCCGCAGCGTCCGCAGAGCGATGCGAGGGAAACCTGAGGGACAGTGGGAACAGAGAGGGACAGAGAGGGACAGTGGGGGACAGAGAGGGACAGTGGAGACAGAGAGGGACAGTGGGGACAGAGAGGGACAGAGAGGGACAGTGGGGACAGAGAGGGACAGTGGGAACAGAGAAGGACAGTGGGGGACAGAGAGAGACAGTGGGGACAGAGAGGGAAAGTGGGAGACAGAGAGGGACAGTGGAAACAGAGAAGGACAGTGGGGACAGAGAGAGACAGTGGGGACAGGGAGGGACAGAGGGGGACAGTGGGGACAGAGAGGGACAGTGGGGGACAGAGAGGGAGAGTGGGGACAGAGAGAGACAGTGGGGACAGAGAGCGACAGAGAGGG
>NC_065508.1:1412907-1421712 GCF_006386435.1 Epinephelus moara | reverse complement strand
GGGACAGAGAGGGACAGTGGGGGACAGAGAGGGACAGTGGGGACAGAGAGGGGGACAGAGAGAGACAGTGGGGACACAGAGGGACAGAGAGGGACAGTGGGGGACAGAGAGGGACAGTGGAGGACAGTGGGGGACAGAGAGGTGGGTGAGGTCTGATGGACGGAGCCTGTTATTAGCTGTGACTCGTGGTCACAGTGACCGTTGTTCCGTGGCGATGTCCTGTAGTTGCCTCATCAAACAGGACACAGAAGGAAACGAGGACACTTACTTTTGAGGAACTGCAGGAGGGACGTTTCCTGGTGCCTCTGCGGCTGTTTGCAGTCCGGGGTGGACTCCACATCGTCTGCGCCGTCCTGCACAAATATGGAAGCAGAACATCACATGCTGAACTTGTTTTTTCACTGCGGGTGTCAAAACCACCCAGTCTGCAGACGCTGCTTCTTTTATGGAGCCTGAGGGGCAGTGCATGCTGGGGAGGTTTACATTCACGGCTCTGTGAATGTGACACTTTAGATAAACGTGTCCTCGGGATACATGTGAGAGGCGTGTGGCCTGTGTTAGTGTAACAGCAGACGCTGAACATCCAGAGACGTGTCAGTGTATCGTATCGTGTTTAAACACAGACAGGCTGATGAACCCTCAGGGTCAGGTTTTAAAGCTGAGACAGATGATCATCTGCTTCTACCACAGACGGACAAAAATAATCCACTTAAGTGTCACATTTTTTAACAGTTTAAAAAAAAACATTTTTTAATGTCTTAAATGATATAATTCAGATGCAGAGGTGGAAATATGTTACCGCCACTATTGTATAAGTCTGTGAGTAACGTAAAAGTAAAATAATCTGTTTCAAGCAAAACACCACCGAAGTTAGAGAACAGAAAATGGCGGATGGTCGGAGGTCACCAAAGTTCAGCTGCTCTAACAGCGATTCATATTCAGCCGGCCCACAGAAGAAACTCTCTGCAGGAACAGCAAACTTTCTGTTGCTGCTGTTACATAGATTAGACCCCGCCTGCTGTGAACCCGGCGCCAGCTCACTCTCCTCTTAACAAATAGGCCCAATTCCAATCCGATCCCTTACAGACTCACTGACTTAGAGGCGCATTCATGTGAAGTGCGTGAGTGTGTGAGGGCTGTCCCATTGTCAAATCGTCAAGTCAGTGAGTCAGCCCTTTATGCCCCCTTACCGTAGGTCAGCATCGATGCGGACTTACGGTAAGGAAATTACACACAGTTCATAGCGTTGTGACGTCATATACAGGGGTTGCCCTCACAGTTCATAGCGTTGTGACGTCATATACAGGGGTTGCCCTCGGAATTATTAGTAATTATTATTAGTTATTTAAAAAAAACGAAAACACGGTCGGCAGATATGCAAACGGTAACGTTATGGAAGGAGAGCGAAAAAAACAGATAAACAATGAAACATTACATTACCAAGAATTTAAGATGGTACATAAACACACATGAAGTCAGAGGAATACCAGTGGTTATATTCCACACACAANTCTCACACTCAATCACTTACAGCTGACGTCAGTTAAGTCAGTGAGGGTTCAGGGCTTGAGTCTTTAGGGGCCGGATTGGAATTGGGCCATAGTCTCCTGGTGGCAGGAAGTGAGGCAGAGGGGCCACGAGGCGACCAGCTGCTAATTCTGGTCTCACTTGTGTTTTGTTAACAGAAGGAGGGCGGCTGCCCACAGCTCTACAAATCAATACGATTTATCGGTTTTGACAGTTGACAGTCAGCAGGGGCAGATGATGAGACAGTGGGCCCCTAGGCACAGATATGCAAAGGGCCCCACCACCTCTCCTACAGAGAAGCAAGACACACAGACTTTGTGGTGGTTTGGTGTCTCTTTGCATCTCTCTGTGGTCTTTCTGAATCTTTATGAGTCCCTTCATTGTCCTTTAGAGTGTCTTTGAGTCTCTTCATGGTCTTTTAAAGTCTCTTCCTTGTCAGTACCGGTTAATTTAAGTGACTCTTTGCAGGTTAAGGCCAGAGGGGCCCTGGCACTTTGGGCCCCTGGGTCTGAACCCAGTGGGCCCTCCCAGTTGGTCAGTGTTGATACTGTGTGGACAAATAAATCAGTGTATGGGACACACTGCAGCGACAGCTAAATGTAGCAGTTCAAGTTTACTTCATAAAGTTTATATTTTCATTCACTCTATTGTACATGAACATTTTAGTCAGTAAGTAAAGTTTATTTCAGTGATGAGATTTCTCGTTCACTTGTGAAAGACGGTTCAAAGATGCGGTTCGTTTGTTCGTTTTTTTTTGTTTGTTTGTTTGTTTTTGCTGTGTGTGTGTGTGTGTGGGGGGTGTTAGTGGGTTCAACGACAAATCACATTGCTGATTTATCGCATCACGTGATCTGGATATTGTAGTGATGTGACGTTCGTGAACGAGCCGAGTCTTTGAACCGGCTCTTTGAAGTGAACGAGTGAGCGGCTGCACTGTCTTTCTCCCTCACAAACTAGTCTCTCTCAACTTGTTCCGGATCAAATAATCTGAAATTAATGGAGACAGAGTAAATTAAAGCAAAAAACAAAGCAATTAGGAACTGGCTCGTTCACTCTAAAGAGCCAGTTCACTCGTTCACTTCAAAGAGCCGGTTCAAAGACTCGGCTCGTTCACGAACGTCACATCACTAGTTTATTTATTATATCAGCGTTCACACAACAGATCTGTTAACATCTAATTTATGTTTTAAAGAAAAATCTGTAAGCTATAAACTGAATGTCTGCAGGACAGTCGCTCTGCCTCTGAAACATTTCCTGAAGATGTTGAAACACTGAAATTTGAAACACACTATCAGTTCTAATGAGTCAGTGTCACCTTTTTATCAGTCAGGAAGTCAGAAGGTGAGGAAACAAAGTTCAGGATGTTTTCAGAGTCGTTAAAGTCGAGCTGGAGTTAAAATGTCTGCAGACGTCTGTTAGAAGCCGTGATCAGTCACTGGGGCCCACAGCTGGTGCTGAAGGCTTCAGGAGCCGCTGTGACCCTCAGCCGACCTTTGACGAGTACTTACAGTAAAAGCCATCATACGTTCATGGTATTTAAAGCATGTGATGTTTATCTGACCCTGCAGAGGAATCTGCTCCAGTCTGTGGAGGAGTTTTGGCTCCGTCACAACTGCAAATGTTTCTTGAAGCGTTCGCTGGCAGCAGGTTGCTCAACACCACGTTCTGCCTGATATGACTCTGATATGTTCAAACACACAGCAGCCAGAGTCCACACAGTCATCTAACAGCCGAGTGACGCAGAGACGTCACAGTCACTTTCAGTTTTAACACCATTTGACCGGACAGAGTTTGACTCCACATTTGCACCAAGTCGATCATTAAATGTTTTTAATAAAACGAGAGCAGGTGAAACACGTTCAACCCTCTGAACCCTCCAAAAAGAGTTTTATTTCCTCATCTGATGAAAAGACTTCCCTCCCTAAAAAAGGAGTGTGTTGAGTATCTGTTATCTATCAATCTTACAGTTATGTAAAACATGTAGAAGCCTGGAGATGGTCCAAGAGTCATTTCATGAGTGCTGATCTACAGTTTAACAGCAGTGTACGTTTCACTGCGCCTTCCAGCTGCTCTGAGCCCATAATTATGTTAACTGTTAGTTTGCCGACATTAAGGGTCGTAAATACTGAACAGTCAGAAAAATGACGGAAAGAAGCCTGAATACTTCACTGTAAATCTCCAGGTGTGATCACATGACATCAGAGACGCCGTGCTGATTAATCTGTTAACTCATCAGCATCACACGGGTTCCAGCAAACAGACTGATTTCACTGGTCGATATATAAATAGACACTTTTGACTGTAGATAAACAGCACGTGTAGAACTGCTGGATCAAAGTAATGTCACCTAGAGGTTGATCTGTTGGATTGAATATCAGCACGGCTGTGATTATCGTCGTACTGAAGGACAGTACAGCAGCACTCCCTCCTGTGTGATACCACTTAAATCAGTGTTTGATAGTTTCAACCCAGTCGCCAGAATAAGAGTTGGTATTCTACATTTTTGAAAACCACAGATATGTTACAGTTGCACGTCATGTATGTCGCAGGTACATGGAAACACATTTCACACGCTCAGATTTGGTGCCACAAACACCGACTGAAATGCTGCCAAAGTTTGGTATATAAAAAAAAAGGTTTCATTAACAGCTAACAAAGTAACGTGATCATTTCGACTATTTAATCACAGAAAAAATTATAAAATAATAATAATAATAAATAAATTAATAATAAAATAAGAATGGAACATTAACATTTGAAAAACACCCAAATGAAACTGTTGACAGGAGCGGCGCCCTCTGCAGGTTCTGCAGCGAGGAATTTTCGTAACATGGCAGGACTTCAATTCTGAAATATTTTAATTCTTAAAATGTTGTTGTTTGTTGTCGAACAGAAGTCTGCAGCTTGGCAGGCGTCTCTCCAGCGTCACGCCATCCACCAGCCCCTCCTGATGACGATGTCAGCTCAGAAACTACGTCACTTTAGAAACGATGATTTGATACGTATGAAATGTACAAATGTAACGTATCTGTGGTTTGTACAGTGACAACGTTTTAATAAACAAACAAATCTTTGGATGTTTGTGGAGCTCAGTATTTACTGCTGATATATGTGACACACGTGCAGAGTCAGATCGAGGGTCCTAAGGACAGAGGGATGTTGTATGCTGTAAAGCCCTGTGAGGCAAATTGTGATTTGTGATATTGGGCTTTATAAATAAAATTGATTGATTGATTGATTGATTGAAAATATCGTCCTTTGAGATGTTGATAAAAGACACAAAGACAAGCATTGAGTTAAAGTCTGAAGTGTTTGTGTGTCACTGAAACATCTTTTACATATCTGTTGTTTCAAAGTGAAAGTGCTGCAGCGTGTCTGTTGTTTTATCACACAGAGAGTCATCGCAGGAGGAAACTGTTGAGCAATCGTTAAATCGCCTTCATGCGTTTGGTGTGTGCAGCAGAGTTGAACTCTTTAACTCTGTTTTTGGGGACGAGGCCAAAACACACTGAAGCAGAGTCCTGTTGCAGCTTGTTGAGCATTTTTTATGTTCTGCATCCTCCTGATGTTAATGATCCATTCATCACTCTGACACTGATTTCTCTTTGTTTATTTGGTTTTATCTCAGATTTATTGCCAACAGATTTACAGGTCGGACTCTTCAGCTCACTTTAATAAAAACAAACATCACTGTATGAACTCGTTACAGACTCCTGTAGCTGCACTGACCCTTTGTTCATTAGTTTAAATCCAGAGTTCCCACATGAACATGCTGCACACCAGTTATAATACAGGCTCCTGTACAGGACGCACCTTAAGGCTCATTATGTCACATGCTGTACTTTATTGTCATATTTCCAAACACTCTGATGGCCCCGATGGTTCCAGTTGGTTATTCAGTCTTATTGTCTGATCTATGTTTGCACAACTCACATATAGAGGTATGGTTATGTTTATAATGTGCAGAACTTTTGACTGTTCCTTAAAGCTGCAGTAACCAGTGTTTATTTTGCTGATGGAAACTATGACAATTTTTTTTGTCAACGACACAACTTGTTGTTCATGACGAAAATGAGACAATAACCAGCTAAAAATAGATCTTGATAATAAAAACTAAGACGAAATATATGTTTCATTTTCGTTGAGGAGACGAGACGAAGATGTTAGCGGTGGACTATCAGACGTCGGAAGCTGAGAATGGTCGTGCTGTAATTATCAGGACGTTTTTTGTTAGCCGCCTTTCTATGCAAATGAGCTTCACTGCAAGAGCAGTCGACTTTCCAAAGATCAGCACTAACAGCCGCTCACAGTTACAGTGAAACTACCCTGTTAGCACAGGACATCAACATGTCAGACAGATGTAAAAATTCTGTTGGAATGAAAATTGGCTTGACGATAATTTAAATGTCAAACACTGGAATTTCATGCCATGTGGACATTAACATTTGGACATGCAGGCAAGACGAGCCAAAATTAATTACAAAAAAAAAGAGACGAAATCTATGTTTTATTTTTCTTGATGAGATGTGATGTAGATGTTAGTGGTGGACTGTTGGACATTGAAAGCCGAGAACGGCCGTGCTTAAATTATCTTCAAATGCAGCATGAGCGACAGGCTGGTAAACTCCAGTAAATAGTCTGCACCAGGATGTTTGGGTTGGTGCGAGTTGTGAGCTGTAATTCAGCAGTAAATAATCAGCCGTGTGTGTCTGACTGTGGATGGTGGAGCTGCTGAATGGATTTGTGGAGTTTGTTAGTTGCAGCAGTGACTGTTAGCAGCTAGCTCCGCTCGTCAGCCGCTGAACGGCCACCGACTGCCGGACTTCACTCAGTCTAAAACATTTTGAATTTTTGTAAACTAAAGCCATACTAAAACTCTGAAGGACTAAAATGTGACTAAAACTAAAAAGCATTTTCGTCTCAAGGCTCAGACTAAATCTAAGACAGCTGTCTAAATGAACACTGGCAGTGAATGAGGACCAGGTGGGACTGTTTGTGCGCACTCTCACCTCTTTGGGCATGTTTCTGGGGAAGAAGAGGTAAGGCAGCGCAGTGAGGAAGAGGAGGCAGGACGCCAACAGGAAGCCGAGCCACCAGGCTCCCACCCAGCGCAGGTCTTTATGGTTCAACTGGATCTGATCTGGGAACAGAAGAGAATCCGTCACAACACACAAACTGAACTGTTGTTCTGACAGGAGCGACAAAAAGTTTGTTTTCACACTGACTGTCAGTCGTTAATCAGCCTCAGTTGTTCGACACATTTCATGCAAACTAAGAAAACATGTTGTTGAAGATCACAATCAGTGATCAGACGGGAAGGAGCTTTGTTTACCTGACGTTTATTTATTTATTTTTTTTCCGTAGCTGTGTCTGTGACTTTGTTGTTTTCTCTTGGATGCCTGCTGCCACAGTGTGGCATCTGATCATCACTTTTTTATAAAGCCCCGCCCTAACCTGAGCGCTGTGGTCAGGAACATCCTGAGCTCACAAAATAAGAAGAAAATAATAAACTCCAGTCAGAGGGCGGAGTCTCTGCAGATAAACACACACTGAGAGTCACCGTGACGACTGAGAGCGATCACTGCTGGGTGAGATGTTGTTTTTTAGTAACGTCCTGCAGACTAGATCTATAAACAAACACAGTTGTGGAGACACCCTGAGGTGTTCAGTCAGTGCTTATCATCCTGCAGTTACTGGTGTTTTCCTGCAGAAACAAGTCGTGAACGTTAACATATCATCACCTTTTAAACTGATGTGGCCAAGTTGTTCTGAAACAGCTGTTTATTTTGTTTGAGTCACCTGACACACGTCAGTCCGATATTCTCTCTGTTGGCTCTGTTTTTGGTCTCCACCACCTCCTGAGGGAAATATCTGTGTGACAGCAGTGAAAGTAATGTTGCGACATTGCAACGTGCACAGAGCTGCAGCAGTGCCGCACCTCAACAGGTCCGACGACACTGAGTCATTTAATAAGGTTTAAATTACACACTCTGCTCACCTGCTGCCGTCACCAGCCTTCAGGTGTGTTTCCTGTTTCGCTCCAACACAGTGAAGTAAAGCTTCTATAAGCTGCTGCTGCAGGTTTGAACAGGAACTCAGAGGACAGTTTAGATTTTGACATCAGCGCTGTCTCTGTTTCACAACAGCTGAAATTTGGTTTTAGTTATTTCCATCCTTCATGAATTTGTTTTCAAGCAGAGTGTGTGACCGACTTGGTGCCAGCATGTGTTCTGCCAGAAAGATTTTTTTCACCAAAATTATTCCCTCAGAACAAAGTCACCCACCGATATCATTTTCCCAGGGGGTGATTCATGGTGTCGTGTTGGGACTTTAGTTTGTACTGATTTATTGTTCTATTCTTTGTTTATCTTTCTCACCTTAATCTCATAACATCCCTCCGGCTTCCTCCTGTCTGACGTGAAATTTATACAAATAAAGTTTGATGCTCTAAATGCTGAAAATTGTCTGCAGAGTGACAGAACTTTGATTTCTTGGTCAGTCCCCTGACAGAAGGAAAACTCCATTCTTTCCTCTCTGCTCTGAATATGATCCTGACATCCAGCTGTTTTCATTGGCAGATCTTTGTCTTTCAGTCGTCGTGGCGATAGCAGCAGCATCAAAGGTGATATGATGAGCAGCTTCCACAGAAAATATTGTTTCCATTGGACAGACGGTGGTGTTTGTGTTCCTGTGCAATACCTTCCCTTTCCTCTCACGACAAACTTTTGAGTTCTCTGGCAAAGCTTTTGCATTGTCTTGCAAATTCTCCTGAGAATCTTTTGTGTTCATCAAAGGAACTTTTTTGTGTTCTCTTGCAAAGCTTTCAAGGAAAATACTGTCCCCGCTGGACAGAAGGCGGTGTTTTGTGCTCCTGTGCAGCACCTATGGTTCTCTCTTGCAACACTCTTTTCCTTCTCCTGAGAAACTTTGCATTCTGTTGAAAAACTTTTGTGTTCTCCGAATAAACTTTAACAGTTTCTTGCAAAACCTTTGCATTCTCCTGAGAAATACAAACGCAACACTTTTACGTTCTACCGAGAATCTTCTGCATTCTCATCTTAAACTTTTGCATCCTGTTGCAAATCTTTTGCGGCCTCCTGAGAATTTGTTCGGATTCTCAGGCAAAACTTTGCGTTTTCCCAAGAAATTTTCAAGTTTTCAGGCAAAACTTAAAGGGCCAGTGTGTAAAATTTGGCATGGTTTATTGTCAAATCTGAATCTGAATCTGAATATTCTACCCATTAATATGTTTATATAAGTGTATAATCGCTATAAAAT
>NC_065508.1:1407679-1412285 GCF_006386435.1 Epinephelus moara | reverse complement strand
ACCTCGTCGCTAGATAGACCTACTCCTGAAAAACTCGTGCGCAAGGCTTTTTATCCCTACGAGGCCACCGTCATTTACCCGACGGGAGGGGTGAGCGAGTGAGCCCTGCAATCTAGAATTTGACCACTGATGTCACTGTTTTCAACCCATTTTACACACTGGCCCTTTAAAAGAAAATATTATGAGGTCCTGAAAGATACGTACTGTATATGTGTCTTCTTTCATGTTGCCCCCCCACCCCCGTCACAGGCTACGTAAGTTTATCATTTAAGAAAAAGAAAAGTGGTAAACTGTTATTGTTTGACTTGAAAAATGTCAGCAGAGAATTCGTATCTGCTCTGATCTCAGCATTTTACTCTCGTTCTCATGTTTCTGTTTGATGACTAAGACTAACATTTCAAAGAAATGAATCAAATGAACTGTGAGAAGATGAGACTGACTTCTCTTAACATATTTCAGCTCTTGCCAAGTTTGATGTTTGCACAAAAGCTTAACATGAGTCAATAAAACACAACAATGACAAAATCATGAGTCACACAAGACATCAGCTCTAAATGACTGGCTGAGTAATAAAACACTGGTTTATATGAAGAACAAAGACCAGCTGAGTGACACACTAATCACTGTGTTCCTTATGGACCCACAAGCACGCTCATACACACACCCTTTTACTTTTACACTTGTGGGGACCGTTACCAGTGTATGCATTATCAGGACACTTAAACATAAACATGAAATTATAATAATAAAAGTAAAGTCACTCATGTAATTGTAACTACTAATTGTACTACTATAATAATAACACAAAATCTTAATCCTCAAACAGGGATTTGCAGAAGTGAAGTCTACACAATGTCCTCATTATTCAAAGTGTCCTCACTTTGCAGGTCAAAGTCCAGGTTCTCAAATTGGTCCACACAAAGCGAAACACACATGTACACACTCAAAATGTGTGGATCATGAAACAAAAAAAGTCCTGCATATACAAGCACATCCTCCTACACAAACACATTATACATGCATGCATAAACACATACAAACTCCTGCCTGCACACACACACACACACACACACACACACACACTGACTCACCTCCGTTCACATGGTATATAAGGAAGTAGGTTTTTGTTTTAACAAGGCTCGTTACAAAGTGAAGCTCTGTTAATCTGAGAGGCGTCAAACATCCGAAGCGTCTGAGTTTCACTGAACATCAACAAAGTGTTGAGTCCTGAAACTCATCCCGAAATATGAGCAGACGTGAAACGATGAGCTCAGAGACGCTCTGTTCTGTTGACTCTGCAGAGTTAGCTGAAATCATATTCTTTCATTCAGTCTCTCTGAAAAGCTGAAACTCATCATCAGAGCCTTGAAATGCGTCACATGAGCACCTGACTCAAAGGAAGGGCCTCTTATACTCCACTTCATTTTGCTTTTTTTTTTTCTGAAAAAGTTAATGAACTGCTGTCAGGTAGCCGAAAGCAAAATAAGGTGAAACTGACATCCCTAATTTGTATGTTATGATGTAGCATCACAACTTTTTGTTTTAACAACGCTGTGTTTAACGTGTGGTTATGTTTAGGCACAAAAACCACGTGGTTATGGTTTGGAAAAGATCATGTTTTGCAGGAAATGCAGTGACATGTCGTCAAAAAACAACCACTCTTCATTCCTGTGAAGCAGCTGGAAAAACAGCGACAGTTTGCTACAAAACACCAGTGTTAGGTCAGTTGGAAACAGCAGCAATTTGCTAAGAAACAACCAGTTTTGTTGTTTGCTGGTGGTGAACAGTGTCTGCAGCTCGACAGGAGTCACCACATCCACATCCCCTCCACCTCCTGATGACAGAGTCAGCTCAGATACTACGTCACTTTAGAAACGTTGGTATGAGATGTACAGATGTAACATATCAATGATTTGTGGAAACTTAGAACGCCAACATTTCATCCTGGTGACTGAGCTGCTCTCCCAGTTCCTGGTCACACCAGACACCCAACGACCCGGCGTTCAGATAGGAAACAGCTCTGAGTTAATGCAATGCGTTGGCGGAGGCGTGTTGCTTCAGGTTCCTCTGACACAATGAAATAAATGATCAAGGGTGTTCAGTTTGCAGATCCAATAATTTAAAGATTATCCGAAGCCAAAACAGAGACAGAATTGTACGACTCACAACAGCAGCTTAATCTGTTGTCGAGATGATCCTGAGGTAAACAGTAGAAATACTGTGTACACGTCACAAAGTCATTTACTGGTAATGTCGCTGCACATGTGGCCAAACCCCCGGACTCTGATGAACTGAACTAGAGAACATTTAATCAGTTATTCTAATTTTTATTTGTAAGATGAACAGTGATGGAAGATGTACTGAGATCCTTTACCGCAGTAAAAGTACTAAGACCACACTCAGTCCATTTCCATGACATCAGAGGAAATGGACTTATTTAAAACCCCTGTAAACATGTCAGTGTGAGTGAAATGGTCCTGCAGTGAATTTGTCACAGTGGGACTAACACACCCAGGTCATGTGACTCCTGCATGTATACAGTCAATCAGACCCAAACTGGCCGAGGCGCTCTGAGCATGCTCCACAGTTTCCGCCCCGGGCTTTGACCCGGAAGTCCAATAGCATTAAATGTGTAAGAGAAGAAGAAGCCGGTAACAACATGGAGAAATCTACATCCAGAGCCGTGACTTTTTGGACGGACCAAATGTACAGAGCTGTAAAGTTGTCCACCATGGTAGCAGTTAGCTGCTAGCTAACCGTAGCTAACTTGTTTGTCCATTGTTTGGTCTGTGACGTAATAGGTCAACAGGAAAAAGGTCCAATACTAACAAGCTGAAAGGGGGCATATCTCCACCTATCGTAGAGGAGTCGCACATACTTGGCTCAATAAATGGATTCCCCTCCCGTGCTTGTATACTGGGACAAGGACAGTAGGCCAGTTAAATGTCCTCGTCCAGCTGGGACTGTGACTCCTCTTCACTGAGCAGGGAAAGTGTGAAAATACTCTACTACAAGTAAAAGTCATTTATTTAAACTCCTACCGAAGCAAAAGTCAGCGTGTCGCAGTAAAAACTATTTTCTTTGCTTCTCTGTGATGTTAGTTGGATGAATCTGCTGCATTCATGTGTCATTTTCCTGCTGCAGATATTTTAACTCCTTTACATCCTGTCAGGTGGGTTAATCTACTGTTCTCTAAGACCATCATGTGTTTGCACCATCCTGCCTTGGTGTCCTTGGCTGTCCTGTGAAAACCACATATCTCTAAAATGTCATGGCGTCAGAGATCCATCGTTCCAAACTGTTGCAGAGACTTTGTGTGAACGCCCTGAGGGTTGATGTGTGTTTCCCACATGAATCAAAGCAGGTCAGCAGGCTGTGAAGTCTTTGTTTGCTTTAATCAAACCTGTTAAACAAACACGGCGCTCAGTGCTGAGCTGGGTCCAGGTCCTCCGCGGTTTAATGTCTCTGTTTATACACCAGGATGTTTGGTAATAAAAACTAAACTCACAGGCTGGATAGATGTAGTGGTGTGATTTTACTTGCGTTTAAGTTCATGTAAACTGTGTTTTATTTCCTCAGCTTTTATTCACCATAGTGTTTTTATCAGTTGTTGTTTTCATGTCTTGTCTGTTTGAATTACTGACATGTAAAGCACACTGTAACTCTGCTTTGAAAGACGCTTTATGAATAAAGATTATTATTATTATCATCAACTTGGGCACTTTGCGTTCCACCGCTCAAGTATGTTTAAAGCTGCTGCATTCACAAACAAACCAGACATCATAAAAACATGAGATTTAGCTGTGCAGTCATATTAATAGTAATAATAATAATAATAATAATAATCCCTGTATTAAATAACCATTTCCATTCATGCAAAATGTTTAAGGTATTTGAGTTTTAACTCGATGTTTTTAATAATCAGCCAGCTGTGGGGCTGAAAAATGAAATGGAAAAAAAACCCTGCAGTTCCTTGAATGTCCACTTGAGGCTGGCTCCAACAGTGAGTCAGTCCCCACAGACCTCCATGTTAACATGTAGAATAAACACGTTTACAGCCTGTTTGGTCTCTGGAGATAATTTCAACATCTGTTTACATTTTATTAAGACTTTAAGTTACATATTTTTAGGCCTCTTTGAGTGACAGATGGGTGCTGTTTGTTGACAAGTCGCTACAACTGCAACAACGCTGCTTAGATAACGTAACCATGTCGTATCCCCAGATTCATTATTAAGTTAAGTTATTTGTAACATCTGGTCGTCTAAAAAAGTCTCGTTCAGTGTTTGGAGGAGCTTAAAGACCCTTTAAGGAGTTAATGCTCAGTTTTCTTGAATATTTGGTTTTTAATGGTTATGACCACAGACCAGTAGGTGGCGTCACACTGGCTACCTCTGTTAGTCTTTGCCGACTAACAGCCAAATGTCCTCATTTTAACGTGTAGTTTGTCAAAAGACTTTCACTGGGTGAGGTTACATGATGGCTTCTCATTCAGAATGAAATAAATCTGAATGAAATCATTCTGAATTAAAGTCTTTCCAGGTAGTTTACATGAGAAATATTCATTCTGAATGAGGGTTTACACGGAGATCAGTTTAATCGCCTTTA
>NC_065508.1:1406379-1407563 GCF_006386435.1 Epinephelus moara | reverse complement strand
TTAAAGAGGAATGAGTGTATACAAGTGAGAGAAATTCTTTCATTCGGAATTAGAAACAGAATATTCCAGCCTCTTACATCGGATTGAATTTTCAATCACATTGGCCATTTTCATTCTGAATTAGGTGTTTACAAGATCACTTTTAATAGGAATGAACTTTCATTCCAAATGAAAAGGGAATTAAACTGTCCATGTAAACACATTCATTCTTAGCTTACAGCTTTGTGCAACATTAGTGTTCTGACACATCTAAAATCTAAAGGACTGTATCGGGCAGCTGAATTTAAATCACAGATAGAGCTGCAGCCAAAAAAAAAAAATCAGTGCAGGCTATTTTTGATTATTGATTAATCACTGAAGTAATTTTTCATGCAACTTTTCTCCTTTTTAAATATTATATTCAATTCAATCTGACTAACATATTAAAGACATCACTCTGGACAGTTTTCACTATTTTCTAACATTTAAAAAACCAAATGATCAAATGAGAAAAGAACTGGCAGCTGAGTAACAATGATTGCTAGTTGCTTCACGAGCCAAAGCTGAGGGATAACCATTAATAGTTAATATTAATGTTGATAGTTTGATGTGTAAACAGGTCAGAGGAGTGAAGATGTTTTACAGCCACTGTTCATCACATTAAATCAACATGAAGATGTTTCCTTTCTGTCAGACGTTCGTCTCGTTCTAAAGCTCTACAGCGTTTGTAAGGACATGACCTGAAACATTAATCAGCTTCTCTCTGGTTTTACTTCACTTCACTGTAAGTGACTCCCTCCCCCCTGTCACATTAAAACAAGTGTAATAAATGAGTATTTCAGCGCGTCTCCTCACCTTTAGATAACTTGTCAAAGTCAACATAAAAGCGCAGCATGAGGGAGCCAGTGATGAAGCCGACGGCTGGGCCGATGGAGGTCACAGCGAGGAGGATCCCTGAAAAACACAAACAACAAGAAAACCTGCCGTCAGGAGGGACGATGACCGCCTGAGGCTCATGAGACTGAGCCCATATTTCATCTGCAATAATCTCACAATATAATGATGAAAACTCTGTGTGTGTGTGTGTGTGTGTGTGTGTGTCTGTTCCACGTTTTTCTCCTCACTGACTTGGTCAATCCATGTGACATTTGGCACAGTGGTAGAGGGTCATGGGAGGATGCCAATGAAGCAATATTACATCAATT
>NC_065508.1:1382329-1405997 GCF_006386435.1 Epinephelus moara | reverse complement strand
ACGTGGTCAATCTATGTGAAACTGCACATAGGCATTGAGGACTGGCATAGGTAGAAGGTGACAAAGCTACCAATGGCTGTGGACTAGTCTAAATCTTAAGCTGTTTTCTGTTTGACAAAATCTCTTCTGTGAAATGTTGAGTTGATTCACACGTTGGCAGACCTGGTTGGTACCACAGAAGATCAGTAACAATGTTTTGTTTTTTTCAGACATTTTTTTGACATATTTTGGAAATTTCATTAATTTTTTTTTAGTTTTTCAGACATTTTATCAACATTTTTTTCAGGCATGTTATTAATTCCATTATTGATAATAATGATTTTATTAATCTTAATAATGTGCCCCTCTATGTTGTGCTTCACAGTTGAAGTAATAACCCGTGCAGCATCCTTCTTCACTCAGTATGGAAGGCTATCGTATGTGATTCAGTCGGCGCTGTCATCGTACAGTTGCAGACAACTTGATGTTGTTCCCACGCTCATCAGATCCATGTTGCACAATGTAGCTGCAGTAAACCTGTAGGAGTGCTAAAGTCTCTCAGTCTGTAGGAGGGTTTGTACAATGCCAACATTTTCCCCTGGTGACTGGGCTGGATAAATCCTTGATGTAAAACCTTATAATTCCTATATCCGATATATCAGCGAGTGTTCATGCAGAGTGAAACCAGTGACGGTAAATGAGCACATCATGACTCCGGCCTCAGACTGATTCCAGAGAACCAATAAAACCAGTCTGTTGTGTAAGCTGAGAGGCTGCAGATGCCACAGGCTGGTGTTACTCTGCAGGAGCATTCACACACACTGAGACATGAACTAACATCAAACTGTTAGCATGCAAATATCTGTCACACTGAGGCTGATCGGAAGCTCTCTGACACAGGACCTGATTCAGGTCTTTCTTTTTCATGATTCACAGCAAAACATCTGGAGCTGCAGCCTGCACGGAAAATATGACACTGCTAATGAAATATTCCAGATAAAACAGGGTTACATACACCATTCAGGCCAACTGGTAACATGAGCAGGAAGGAGTGATTCTGTACTCTGCTGTTATGTAACTGTGGGGAGTAGAGAGTACAAGCCTGCTTTTATTCTTAATGCTGTTTTGAAAAGGAAAGTTCTAATACAGTTTTAATTAAATAAGGATCAAGTTGTAAAAGTACAAATACCACAGTCCAAAAATACTCAGCTCAGCCACCAGAAGGAAATGTTGGCCTTGTACGTTTCTGCAAACCACAGATAAGTTATGTTTGTACATTTCATATCAACGTTTGTAAAGTGACATGAGCTGACTGTCATCAGGAGGTGGAGGCGATGGTGGATGGTGTGACACCTCGGAGAGACTCCTGCCGAGCTGCGGACCACTGCTTCCAGCAGCTTTTTAGGCACCAAACGTGGGTGGTTTTTACAACTTATTCTCATCCCAACTCGTCAAATACAAATACTTTGTCAGTGGACATGTACGTCCAAATGTGACGCTTCTGATACCCTCCTGCATCTGTTTTAGACGTTCATGAACGGTATTTCATTTAACACTTGTTAGACGCGTTGTGTCTGTGACAAATGTAACGTATCCATGCATATACATGAACTTTGAGGGCAAACTCTGCACCTCTACCTGAGCGTAAGCTGTCCAGTTCCATTCAGTACATTTTCAGCCAAACCATGGTGTTTCTGTCTAAACCTAACCACATGCTCTTGTTGCCAAAAAATTAAGCATTTTACCTCACATTGTAATTTATTTTGAAAAACACTAGTTGCATGTAACGAGCAGAAACTATTCATGTCCTGTGAAAACCAAACTTTATTTCAGTCCAGACCGCAAAAAAATCTTATTTCTATTTGCGATTTGATATTTTGCAGCATTGCTCTGTTCTGGGACCTCCCTGCCCTTCAATGTGCCTACATGTAAAGCCTAAGGCAGAAAGAGCACACCTCTCCACCCTTCCATGCGCCTATGTGGGAAGCCTAAGGTGAAGACAGCATACCTCACCACCCTTCCACACACATATGGAAAAAGCCTGAGGCAAAGAGAGCACATGTAGGCACATGCCCTTCCATGCGCCTACATGGAAAGCCTAAGGCAGGGAGAGCAGCAGCAAACCCCCCCCCGAGAACAGAACAGAGCAGCATCAATGACAAACAGAAATGACATTGATAAGTCAGACACAGCATGAAAAGGAGGAGCTGGGGTGGAGGCAGGTTGCAAAGCAGCTTGCAGAGGAAGCAGCAACAGTAGGAAGCAGTTTAAATAGGGTGCCCTGAATGAGATTTGCTGATTGGTTGCATAAAAAGGAATCATGTGATCAATCAGCCGACTCCCTTCCATCAGTCAGCTGATCCGTCAGTTGACTGGGCTGCTTGCGACCAGCTGATGTAGCTGGGATGTGAGACTGAACTTATGCTTTGCTCAGTTTTGAGAAGACACAATGTGTGTAACAAGTTTAATTAAAACATCTTCCTGTAATGTCCAAAACTGATTCAGGAGGGTGTCTGGAGCACCATATTTAGACGTGCAGATCTACTGACAAAGTGGCAGTATTTGGACGTGGTGGGATGAGAACATGTTGCACCCACACAGACAGTTTGTCTGTGACACATGAGGTCAGAGAGTTTGAGGACAGGTGTTGCAGTTGATTCTGGCAAGTTTCAAATTCTCTTTTTCACTGTATGTTCTGTACAATTCTTTGTTCTGGTGGAAACAGTTTAATCTGCCGTCACTCGTTTATCACTAATCAGGACAGTTTGGATAAAACAGTATTCAGTGTTTGCTCAGCGTACCGAGGTAGAGCGGGGAGTTCTTCCTGCTGGCGTAGTCATCGATGTAGGAGATGCCGAAGGGCTGGATGGGGACGGCTCCGATACCCAGCAGCAGCTGACCCAGCAGCAGCAGAGGGTACATCCTATCCTGGACGTGGCTCTCATGCTGGCTGCAGCTCTGATTGGATGATGAGGTGGCGAGGGTGCTCTCTGATTGGCAGAGGCTGGAGTTAAGACTGGAGGCTGTTGGGAAACAGAGGGGGAGGTGAGTGTTAATGTCCCAGCACTTTGTTCTGGCCCACATTGCTTCCATCAGTCAGAGTCACTAGTTGGTCAAATAATGTAAAGTTGATCCAGAGGGCGGGGCCACAGGACACGTCACAATCAGAAGAGTGTATCGTCCCTACAGAGGGCCGTGCAGGACTCCTCAGACTGTCATTTAAGCATGTAAGGTTTATGAACTGAAGTATGTGTAACGTCTGATAAAAGTCAGAGCCTCACCAAACTTATTAGGATTCATCATCTGAGGGTCATGAATGGCTGAACCGAATTTCATGGCAATCTGTCTGATAGTTGTTGAGATATTTATCTTTAGAAGTCCTGAACCTGGTCTCACTCAGAAGTCGTCACCAGTCAGTCAGTGACTTCTGGCGTCAGACACCAAAGAAGCTGTTCTTTCACATCTGTATGATGCGTAGCCGGTCACCATTATGTTTCATGACGTCTGGCGGCGTCAAGGGGAAATGCTGCAGGACGGCAATGAAAGTTAAGGCGGCAGAATTCCGAGGAAGCCAGGTGGGAGGCGTGGTGGATGGGTCTAACAACCACCGACAGGCAGAAGTTGACACGTTTGGTCATTAACATGTGACGTCCACATATGACGTCCAAGGTACCCTGGGTGTGTTGGTTGTTGACGTTCTGGGACGCCGTGTCAACTTCAGCCTGTTACATGCATTGTCTGTTTTCAAAATACACTTCTGTTTTCACAGGAAATGTACAATTTGATACAGTCTCTTTCAAAATAAAAGCACTACGTCGGTACAACACCACGAATTGATGTTTTGTTTTCCTTCAACAACACACACGTGGTTGGGTTTAGGAAAAAAGAACAGGGTTTGGCTTTACAATCTTACAGGAAGTGAACAGCGGCCACCTGGGTGAAAGACCATCTTTGTTAGACCCACCCACCACCCTTCCCGTCCACCCTACTTGGACTTCCGCCACCTTAACTTTCATTGTTGTCCCTCCACGTTTCCCCCTGATGCTGCTGGTCTGGCTGAATATCATGCCTGTGTGAAAGGACGGCTTTTTTTGTCGCTGTCAGTCACTGACCAAGCGCTGGTTTTTGACAACTTCAGAGTGGGACCAGCTGCATCATATGGAAACGCCTGACGTTGCTTCCAGTGTTGGTATCACATGCTGAAGGGGTGTGACATAGTGTATATGATGACCTGAGGATGAGACCGTGTTGTCGACCACTGAATGCCCTCTTCTCTGACAGTTTCCCACTTGCCTCCTCCATTGTCTCTTTCTGATCTGTGGAACATGACACGCCCACTGATGATGAGGTGCGCTAACTGGAAGATTTGCTCATTCTGCTGACAGGGAACCAGAGGCTGGGCAGGATGTGTGTGTGTGTGTGTGTGTGTGTGTGTGTGTGTTTGATCTCACAGCTGATGCGGTCCGTGTACTCGTACAGTCCTCCCAGGAAGTGTGGCAGTGCCATCAGCAACGAGGCCAGGCAGGCCAGCAGAGCTCCGCCTCCAATGTACCGAGGCCGATGGACTCGACTTCCAAAGAAACTCACAAACACGATGAGGACCGTGTTCCCCACCTGGACACACACAGCGACACACAGTCACACCAACAGCCCGTGCAGCGTGACGACGACAGTGATGAGAATTAAGTAGAATGTAGTTGTCCTGTGAAATTATCACGTCACACAAATATATCGCAGCATTTCTCTCTATAAACCAAGTTTGATTTAAAAACACTGTATACATGTCAGAAAACATGTGTTTGGTGATACTACAGGAGGGCAACAGTTCCTACAAAACGACCACCATATTAAGATGGAAAACACACATGATTTAACATCTTTGTTTCGGCGTATACCTCATTCTTCAGTATGCAAACACACACATGCTAAACACGTCATGACACTGCAGATATATTTCTCAGGAGAGTGACCTCACAGAAAACACTGAGATCTTCCTGGTGTTCAACTCGACTGCAGACTGCTAGTTTGGAAACCCGAGTATTCATCCTGAGTTAAACAGGTTTTTGAAAACAAAAGAAGTAAAGAAAAAGTGCTGGTGGAAAGTTTCCTCTTAAAACTACACTTAACAAACACTCAGTGGGAGATCTGATTGGCAGGAAAGCGCAGCAGCAGTGATGTAAACAAAGTGCAGGAAGTGTCCTGCACTGACCTCGTTGAAAGCAGCCAGGAGCCCTGACTTCTGGCTGGAGAGGCCGTAGCGTCTCTCGATGGTGGAGATGGAGCTCTTCATGTAGCCCGACACCAACAGCTGCGCCAGCTGCAGCAGGCTGTGGCAGAACACAAAGAACTGCAGAGAGGAAGAAGGAGAAAAAAGGGAGATGAGTAAAAAGACCCAACATGGCCGACAGGTTTGACTCTGCAGGTATCAGTGTAATTTCGAAACCAACAACTAATAAGTGACTTATGACACAGTGAACTCATCAGAGTTTCATGACACGACCTGTCGTGAGGAAACATTGGCCTCAGAGAACAATTCCAGGATGGACTTGAGGAAGTGAAGTTACAGACAACAGAGGAATCTGCTCAGCTGAAAGCAACAAAGCCTCTCAACACAAGTTCCACTGAAAAGAAGTGACTAACTCTTGTTTCTGTCAGCAGGTTTCTCTTCTTCCAGGGAAACATCAACTGTCGAAGGATTGAAGGCAGTCAGACTGTTGGTGTTCAGCAACTTCGTGCTGCTAAACATGGCTGTTTTCCTGGACAATGTTGCCACTTGTCCAGCAGCACTTGTGCCACCCAACATAATGTTTCTAGTAATTTCATGCTGCCAAACTTTTGTGTTTCTAATAACCCATCATCTCTTTCCATCCACTGAACATGATCTTTGTCTGAACGTAACAACACATTAAAGACAGCTGTTGACGTATCTGCTTCATAATAACGCGCAAATTAACAAATCAGTTGTTTGCAGAAACGTACAAAGCCAAAGTTTTTCTTGCATTTGGGTCGTTGATCCAGAGCCACATTTTATCGAGTGGTTCAAAGTTCTGCTGTGTGGTTTTATATCAAGTTATACAACACAGTAACAGATTCAACATGTTTCATTATCTTAGGTCTGATCTTATCTTGTGCCCCTTTTAAAACACTGTTAGCAAAGTTTTCCCTTTAAGAAACACGACAGATACACATGACACGGTGGGTTTCGAACTATATGTGACATATTGTGCTGCTTATCCGTCTGTACAGAGATGAATCTGGAATCTTTCTAAATTTCAGGCAAAAAAAGCCTCAAATGATCAAATTTACATAAAAATTGTTTTTATTTTGTGAAAATTCAAATTTTTTTTCTGATTTCTTGCTCAAAACGTTTGGCCTTTTTTACTCCAGTTAAAAAATATCCTCCCAGTAGACAGAGAGACAGAGAGACAGTATTTCCCTTTAAAACCAAACACATGTAGAATCAGTTGTTTCTAATCATCAAACGCTGGATGTGAAGCAGAGACGAACCTTGATGCTGTTGAAGGGACTCCGGGATCGGGCAGGAGGTGATGACCTCATGGGGTCAGAGTTCATGTTGAGGTCGTTGGCGCCCATGATTTAAGTTTTCACCACGCAGAGACAGAAGAGGAAAACTAAACCTGTAAAATACAAACACAGGTCAAACTCACACTCTCTGATATCACCTCGGAGGATTTACTGCAGTCACAAAGTACATGTCAACACCCACACTCTGATCATGTGACTGTTTAACACATTAACTTTTATATCTTAAGTATCAAACTTTGAACACAAACACAGCGTGAACCATGAACACACGCTGAGCTGCACAGCATCACACACTCTTCATGTTCATGCTGCGTAAACAGCTTTGTGCGAGCATAAAGAAGGTACGGGCATGTGCTGCGTGTTTACACAGAGAGAGGCGGAGGGAGATAAGGCGAGAGTTAAAACTGCTGGCGGTGGAAGGACTGAAGCTTAGATGGAGGCCAACAGGAAAAACACTGCAGGGTTAAAAACAAGAGAGGGAAAATGTTTTTATGGTGGTTAAACACACAACAGCTCCGAGACACCATTCAAGCAAGTCATGGATGAAGCTCAGCAGTTTCACACACAGCAGAAACACTCCACAGTCACAGTTTAGGAAACAAGGTAAAAAAAACTTCTGTCGAGCAGCTGATGGAATATTTATATATTTATTATTTATATATTTCTAATTACTTATTTTTACTTTACTCTGTCAGCTCCACCAGACAAAGAAGACGAAGAAGAAGAAGAAGAAGAAGAAGAAGAAGAAGAAGAAGAAGAAGACAAAGAAGATGCATTAAATGGAGAGCTGTCAGAGCAAGGAAGTCACCCTTGGACTGGCACCCTGAGCAGTTGGAGGTTTGGTGTCTTGCTGAAGGGCACCTCAGCAGTGCCCAGGAGACAAACTGGCATCTCTCTGGCTACCAGTCCACACTTCATGCTTGGTCTGTACGGAGACTTGAAGCGGTGACCCTCAGGTTTCCAGCCCAAGGGCCCCTGGACTGAGCTACTGCCGCTAACTCGCTCTCCTCCTGCTGATGACATCACAGATTTGTTGTTCACGATGTAACGACAGGCTGCGTCCTTTGACACTACTGAGTCCTTTCATCACGACGATGTTTCTGGAAAGATCTCTGTTTGTCCCAAACACGTTTCCTGTTGTTCCTGGGACGATGGGACAGAGGAGCGGAGGGTGCAGGAAGGGGTGTAGGGGTGGAGAAGGTCTTTAAGGTAGGAGGGGGCCTGGTTGTGAAGTGCTTTGTTGGTAAGTTGGGGGATTTTGGATTGGATACGGTATGTGGTCACGGGAGCGGGTGTGGGTGAGGAGGCGGGCAGCAGAGTTCTGGATATACTGAAGTTTATTTAGGAACTTGGAGGTTGAGCCGTAGAGGAAACTGTTGCTGTAGTCGATTCGAGATGTAATAAAAGCATGAATGAGAGTTTCAGCTGCAGGGAAGGAGAGAGACGGGCGGAGGCGGGCGATGTTTTTGAGATGGTAGAATGCTGATTTGGTGACTTGCTTGATGTGTTGGTTGAAGGAGAGATTGCTGTCAAAGATGACTCCAAGGTTGAGGCAGTGGGGGGAGGGGGAGAGGGTGGAGTTGTCGATAAAGAGATGGAAGTCTTTGGCTGCCAGGGTGAGGGAACTTGGACCAGTTATGAGTAAGTCTGATTTGTCGTAGTTGAGTTTGAGGATATTTGTTTGCATCTAGTGTCTGATATCAGAGAGACAGTTTGAGAGGTGATGGCTTTGGTGGAGATGTAGAGCTGGATGTCGTCAGCGTAACAGTGGAATCGGAGGCCGTGACGACGGATGATGTGACCGAGGGGGAGGAGGTAGAGGATATTCAGTCTGATAAACACGTTGATCATGTTAGTGCAGGGCAGAGCTTTACATCTGTCCCACAGACGACAGGCCTACACACTTATAAACAGCTCCTGGAAGAAGATCAGCTCTGCACTCTTTCACGTAAATAGCCTATACCATGCTTGTTAGGGTTGCTTAGCAACCTTAGAAGCAACCTGCCGCAGCGCTTTTGAAAGCCGGCACAGAAAAGGCACTTGGCACCTGACCTCGCGTTTTCTAGCCAGTTAAAGATGCTGCGTGTGCACGGCCCCTCAGTCTGGACATCTGCGCTGTAGCCTGAGACGTGACAGAACAACATCCGTCAGTGATGTCATCTGATTTACTGATTGGCTGATGGCAGTCAAAAGGAAAATTGGCAGGTACCAACGTGCGGCTGATGAATCGAAAACATCCCTAAATATGTGTTTTTGTGATTTGCTCACAAACTTAAGTCAGTATCAAACAGTTTGTGTATATTTATGGCTGTATCTTAATATCTGTGTCTTCCTTCACATCGTGCGGCGCTGTCTCGTGATTATTTCTGGATTTGGGCTGAATTGTTTTGTTTTTAACGGCAAAACAGAGAGAGGAGATAAAAGAGGTGGAGACGAACCTCCAGAGAGGAAGAGATTTCTTATCAGCGGAGGAATGTCAGCAGAGTGAAATCAAAACAAGACGACCTTCAACACACTGAGCCACAGCAGAGAGCCTGAGGTGAACACACTGACGCCGTCGCTGTTTGACGCCCTGAGAATAAGAACAGGCTGTTTGTTGTTAGAGACTTGTCTGGTTGTTTGAGCTAGTCGAACTTGTTGTTGTTATTATCAGCATGACGGTGATGTCAGACTGCAACGTCTCTGTTGGATGGATCACATTTTGTAAAGACATTCATGTTCCCCTCAGGATGAACCACACTGACTTTGATGACTTGTTCTCTGGCGCCACCTGCAGGTTCAGCTTTGTGGTTTTGAGTCTCCACATCTGTTGGATGGATTGTGATGAAACATGATTCATCGTTCATGTTCTCCTGAGGACGATCCGTCATAACTTTAGTGATCCTCTGAGAATTCCTCCAGCGCCATCATCAGGTCAAGATGTTCATGTATTTAATACTTTGGTTTATGACCAATCAGGCTGTTCACACACACTGTTTGTACGTTTTCCTACAAATACGAATGCACCAAAATTCGTACATATCCCACGTAATCATAAGTCAGTACTTTGTACATAACCCACATATTTTGGAAGGCTGTGATCATGTGACCAGTGACAGGAGTAAAGACGGAAGTGGTCTCAGGTGGTCTCTAGGGGGGCAGGTGGTGGATGGGTCGCAAAAATACAGGAGCAATGTATGGGTAAAAAAAATAAAAAATTGGCACTATCGTTGTTTAATAAACAGCGACGGGTCACTAAAAATACACCTTTGTTTGGCGGCGAAGGAGAGACAGCCATGACTTGTTAAATCACAGCCAGTTTAGTAGTTTGTTGGTGTTGAAGTGCAGCTCAGCAGGCGTCTCTCCACCCAACATCCCCTCGACCTCCCGATGACATCGTTCATATAAAATATATGAAATGTGCAAATGAAACATATTTGTGCTTTGCAGAACATTTTCCTCTGGCGACAGGTAGACTAATATTTTTGATAAAGTGTTTTAGCAGCCTCTAGTGGCCATGAGAGGAGCTGCAGTGTGTTTTCTCTCTGACAGCATTACAACCTCACAAATTTAACTGACGGACTGTTTTTTGTCAGCCGGGGTGCTCATGTGTCAGAGACTCATAGTATTAAATGTGGTGTTCCTCAAGGAAGCATTCTTGGCCCAGTTTTGTTTTCGTTATATATGCTTCCACTTGTAAACATTAGTAGCCATCACTGTGTTAATTACTACTTTTATGCAGATGACACACAGTTGTATGTCTCTGTCACACCAAATGCCCCTAATGCACTGCATGCTCTCGTTGCCTGTCACGCTGACATTAATGGGTAAAAACTTTTTAGAGCTAAATGAAGAAAAAAATAACAAAATAATTCTTTTAACTGAACCAAAAGCAGCAAGAAAAACTGCACTCAGTCACTCTTTATCTGGCTTTTAATGTGGAGTAACATTACAGTCTGGATATTTAAGTTTTAACCATTAATTTTTACCTACTTTTATTTCTCCTGCTCATTTTTATTCTATTTTATGTTTTGTTTTTTTACTCTTTTTTTATTCTGTGGAGTTTTAATCATCTGTTTTGTAAGTTTGTTCTGTTTTGGTTGGTTTGTGGTTTTAAAAAGAAATTAGTTTTGTGTCTGTCTCGTCCTAATTTTGCCATGTGAAGCACTTTGGGCTGCATGTTTGTATGAATGATGGAAACTGAGGTGTTTTTCTGCTTCTGACAGTCACTCTGTTTTTTCAGTGGTCCTGAAAAAGTACCATCCAGTAAGCTGACTGTGTCTCTGCGGAATGAAGAAGGAATCTGACTGCTGCATCGTCATCATAATCATCATCACTTGGTGAAGCAAACCAGAGCTCGTCTGATGTAGTTCAGCTCCACGTGGTCTCAGTTCATCACGACTGACTGAGTGAATGTCGCTCCAGAAGATAAAGTGAAATCATGTTTAAGACATTTTAACATTTTCAAACCCAGCAGAGCGACGGTGTCTCTGTCAGACTCAACGCCTCGTGCTATGACATTTTATTATTTGTCTCAACAGGAGCACAAAGCTGCAACCTACTGCAGGATGTTTTTCAAATGTACCTATAGACATGCAGAGAGGAAACACAACCTCAACACAGCAGCTGCTTTCAGTCATCAGTCACAGCTGTCAATAAATCAGCTTCATTCTCCTGAAGCTCTGCACAGTTTGACTTCAGTTTGCAAAGTGAGAGAAGAAGCAGCACAGACTCTCCTGCTTTCACCAACCAGCTCTGCTGAAGCAGCTCAGTCCCCTTACTCCCATTACTCCCATTAGTCCCAGTAAGAACAGTGAAATGATTCAGACTCACTGTGAAAGCAGCAGCTCGTGTCAGTTCCTCTGATTTCCCTCGCAGTGTTTCAGTAAAGCTCCGTCAGTAGCTGACAGTCCTCTCAGCTGCCCCACACTGAGCAGGAGGAGGAGGAGGAACAGCCGATCTGTCAGTAGCTGAGAGTCCTGCAGCTCTGTTGCCCCACACACTGAGGAGGAGGAGGAGGAGGAGGAGGAGGAGGGAGGATTGGAATTTGAACTCTGGCTGTTAAAGGCAGGAATCTGAGAAACTCAAGCTGGTCCAGTTGCACTGTGGGTAATGTAGGCACCAGGTTCAGACAGTGAAGAAGAATGTGTGTGTGTGTGTGTGTGTGTGTGTGTACTAGAACAGATCCTGATCCTGTGTTTTTAATTTCTCATCATGATCTTTGATTTTTTTTATTTTTAATTTCTTTACTGCACATTTGTATTAAAGGCTCTCGAAGTCTTCCTAAGCTTGAAAACTTTTTGTCACATACAGCAAACATCTCCTCACGGTCCGCTAGCTACATGTCCTCTGAATATGCTGTGAAAAAGTCCGGTCTCTGTAGGCAGCCCAGGCTCCGCAAATACATTTGTGTCCAGGCTGCACCAACCAGCCAGCGTGAGACCAGCGAAAGCAAGCACACGCATATGAACGCTGTGCCCAGAGAGGCAGTTAGAGCTACAGGCTACAATGAGGCTAAAAGGCGAGCTTGCTCCGTTGTGTTTGATAACATTATTGAACGTAAACAGAAGTGAAGTGTTTTTGTTGCCATGTGCGGAGCCTGGGCTGCCTACAGAGACCGGACTTTTTCACAGCATATTCAGAGGACATGTAGCTAGCGGACCGTGAGGAGATGTTTGCTGTATGTGACAAAAACTTTTCAAGCTTAGGAAGACTTAGAGAGCCTTTAAAGTTTGCCCAAAACTGCTGTGAAATTCAAATTTAAAAAGAATATTTATTATTTTAGTGATGCATTCATCAAACTTGAAGTCATTTACAATTATTATTTTCTCTCTTCAGACTCTGTTCAGCTGCTTTGTGTGTCGACACCAAAGATTCAGGGCAGCAGCTTCATCTTCCATAACATAAACCATGATGAACTTACATATACGCCACCAAAATGATTAATTATGCCACTTCAGTCCACTGTAGTTCAGAGGAAAACATTGTGAAGTTGTTGTTTTTTTTAACATGCATTTTTATCAAGGAGTTTTCCACACGTCCTCTCAGCTGGCCAGCGTGTGTTTGTTTTTAACTAAAGAATAAAATGATATATTATGTGAAACTATAAGAATCCATCTTACTGCTGTGAAACTAGTGTGTTTCTATATTTTAACATGTATAAAAGAGTTGAACCTTGCTCCTGCTCCTCGGCCGAACTACCACAAAATGCTGTTTCATATGTGAGGATCAGAGCTCAGTGATGAAGACGAGATCAAATCTGATGGAAAAAACATTAGTTTAAAAAACAAAGTTTCCTTGTCGGAAAGATTAAACATTAAAACAACATCAAGGAGTTCATGTACAAACCTCACCTGAACTAATGTGTCCTGTTGTTTTCTACTGTGACGTGAACGAAGGCAAAACACACCAAAATAATTTAATAACATGAAACAATTATTATTTTCACCAGTAATCTGGTTATGTTTTTCATTTTTCTTTAAAACATCAGAAAACAGTGAAAAATGTTCATCTTCCTTCAGCACAAAGTGATGTCATCAAATGTTTGTTTATTTTGACCAAAAGCCACAAATTAATAATAATATAACAATAAAGATCATTTTCATGACTAATCTGCTGATTATGTTTTTGACTGGTGATTAAAAATACTCATCAGCTGTTCGTATATTCCAACCTGAAGCCTTGAAATGTTTAATTTACATATATGATTATAAAAGCAGCAAAATCTCACAACTGACCACTGAATATTAGAAATGAATCAACAACAACAAAACAATAACAGACAGTTGCTGATCAAGTTTCTTTCGATCGATTAATTGATGAATGAAAATGACAGAGCAGAGGGAATGTGTGGGGGCGTGACGTCACGTGACGTCAGCTGATGGTAAAACACACTTTTTATTTTATCTCATGACTTTTTGCTGAAAACTGGAAACAAACTGATGGAAAGTTTCTTCATGATGAAGCTGAGCTGACGGTGACGTCATGTGACCAGCAGGTGGCGCCAAAGTCAACTCAAATGATCTCGTGTCATGTTTCCTCTGCATGTGTCTGACAGCTGAGGGTACTTTCAGATTATTTCACATAAAAACACCAGGTCAGTTTATATTTGATATAATAAATTATATTTAGATGCATTACATAAAACCACACACTGTTCGAGGTGAAGTCGAGGCTCACACTCTGGAGACGTGCACGGATGATTTAAATGTCTGAGCTGCAGATGAACCTTCACATGTTCACAATAAGGACCGTGGGTTTTGTCTTCCGTTACGCACCGTGCAGTATGAACAGGACCAATGTTATTTGTTATATGTGAGTGTTGTGTCAGGACGTGTTCTCATCTCAACCTGTCACATACTGACACTTTGTCAGTGGACACACACGTCTAAATATGACGCTCCAGTTCCCCCCTGCACCAGATGTGGACGTCACAGGACAGTGTGTCAGTCCCTTTTTTCAGGTTCATTTCCTGAGCGTCTGGAACAGTTTCAAAATTTACAAAGTTTAGTGTCAAAAATGCCGTCAGAATCTGGCATCACACATCTACAGGGAGCAAATCACCTGAAAACTTTAAATCACAGCCGTCATGCAAAGTGTTCTTCTTCCTCATTATTATAGCTAACGTTACTGCGACCTGCACGCTGTAATGTTTGAGGTGCATCTGCTGAAAAGTGATGTTTGAGAAAGTCCTCTCATCTCTCGTCAGGATGGCGTCTAACGCCAGCGCCAGCTGATGCAGAATACTGACAACAGGTGATATTTTGTTGGTTTTAAGTTGTGTTGCTAAGTAACCAAAATTCAACGTCTTTCCAAATGTTTCATGCCAACGTTATTTCAACGTAGCATAATGACATTTAGTTGTCAGCTATGGAGAACAAAACCCTGTGTCTGCAAAACATCAACACGTTGTGTTCACAACAACATGTTAATGTTTTCAGACGTTAAGTCAGTCCAAAGTCCTTCTGACAACAATTTCACGTCTCTGTGACGGTGACTCGCTGTTAGTGGACTGTTTTTGCAGTGAGGTTCATTTATATAGAGAGGGGCCGACTTTGGGCCAGACGCAGGCAGTTTACCTCATTTAAGTATGTATGAAGAGCAGAGGGGCCTGAGATGCTGTTTGCTTGGCAGCACAGTTGGGGGTGCATTTTACTCTCTGAGGGCTGAATTCACAAAAGGATTGCGTGGCTTTTGCGGCCACTAAACCGGTAAAAAAGGAGCAAACAGATCCCGTCTAATTCACAAAGCACACGCAGAGGCTGAAATGCTCCAAGCAGATTGCGTCTCGGTGCTCTGGTGTTATTTGCACGTATTTAAATGAGGTAATATGCATATATTTGGCGGAAAAATTGCCCCTTTCTATGCAAATGAGCCTCATTGATAAACAACGTCTAATTCACTAACACCAGCGCTAATAGCCACACGCAGTTTGAGTGAAGTAAATAACGTCTTTAGAAAGCTGGTGCAAACTGGGCGCTCCTCTGTGGAAGCCTCTCGCCCAGACTTTCCAGTGATCGTGGCAGCAGTGATCGTCTGTTAAATCAGTCTGTAAATAATATTTTGACATTATTATTATAATCATTATTACTTTAATGGCATCCGAAGATATTGATGCGTTGAACAGGTGACAGTCTGCGGTCGTTCTCAAAACGCACTTCTGTCACGCACTTCAAAAGCAACTTTCAATAATTTATTTTACGAAACGGGGGAAACAAACGTGAACAAAAACGGTTCCATAATTCATATTAAATTCAAAAGATAACGAAAAAACAGCTACAAGTGAGAGGGAATAGTGATAAAGTGGTCAAACTTGGTCAAATCCACAGCCTCAACCCATCCGACACTGTTAGACTGACTCACCAGCAGACATCACTACATGAGGGTATACAGTATTCAGTACTTTGCCAAACAGTCTAATTAGCCTAACTAATACCAGCGCTAATAGCCACACGCAGTTAAGTGAAAAAAAAATAACTTTGCCATGTGGCTTATTGCAATCAGGGGCAAATCAGGGGCAAACTGCACTCAGCTGCCAAACTTTGTGGGCGTGTTTGCGCTGGTATATCATTAGCGCAATATCCTTTGTGAATAGGACGTTAAGACGGAGCAAACTGCGGGTGCAAATGAAGTGTCATTCAAGGTGCTATCAGCGGCCGCAGTTCATTCTTTGTGAATTCGGCCCCGAGTATCTGAGAATTTCTCAGTTTCCTCTTGTCTCATTTGTGCTGGTTTTGTGAATTCGTCCAACAGTGTTTGTGACCTCCATATCAGTAGTTGTGACATCACAACACCCTGCAGGTGTGTCCAGGTGTTCAACTGAGAGAAACTTTCCTCCTTCAGAGGACTGAACTCAAACAGACATCAGTCTGCAGAGTGAAAAAACTTTAACCGCTGGGACATCACAGCCAACTCTGTCATGGGACTCCTTATTCTCACTCCTAAGTCATTAATAGGAGTCTCTTCTCTTCTCTTCTCTTCTCTTCTCTTCTCTTCTCTTCTCTTCTCTTCTCTTCTCTCTTCTCTTCTCTTCTCTTCTCTTCTCTTCTCTTCTCTTCTCTTCTCTTCTCTTCTCTCGGGTTTGATCAGAACAGAAAGATAAATAAAGTGTGAAACACATCAGATCAGATCATCGGCCACTTTCAGAAACTTTTCACCAAACAGACAGAGAGACGTAAACTAAACTGAATCCAGCTCCACAGCTGCAGTGAGATCTTTATGTCCATGATGTTAGATCCTTCATGTTGCCTCCAGATGTCACATCTGCTGATGCTACTGTGATGAAGCAGAGATGATGCAGAGTAATTGTTGGGTTTCTGTTTACAGCCACCAAAACATGTCTGACATGAAGCCCTGAAACTGAAACCAGAAGATTTTGTGGCCAATTAGAGAAACTTAAAAACACGCAGGGATGGTTTTTCTGCTGTTTACAACATTTTCCACAACTTCCTGTTGGAGTTCCCAGACACTCAAGAACAAACTGGAGGTTTTCACTGGCTGAGAACACAAAGTCACATCTGCTGAGAGTCAGACCTCCCTCAGATCTGCATGGTGATGGACTGATGTGAAAACAGCTGTTGCTGAGTGACTGAGATCTCTCCGTGAGCCTGCTGATGAAAAGAGTTCAGGAGTTAAAGATCACTGAGTTACAACTTCTCTTCACTTTCATGTCATAGTTTGTGTCTCAACACTGAAAATGTTTGCGAAGGATTTCCCATGACGACTCTATGGGAATTCTACGTTTCAAGTCATCAGCCCAGTCGCCAGAGAAAATGTTGGCACTGTACATTTCTGTGAACCACATGTTCATTTTGTACGCATCATACCAGCGTTTCCGAAGTGACGTAGTCCATGAGCTGACTTTGTCGTCAGGAGGTGGAGGATGGAGGATGGAGGATGGACTGACAGCTAGGAGAGACGCCAGCTTAGCTGCAGACGACTATTCAACACCAACAGACAACAAAACTAGTCAACATCATCCTCACTGTGACCTCATCACATGTCCACGTTTGGTCATGGACTTTCCACGTCCACATATGACGTCCATAGTACCCTGGGTGTGTTGGTTGTTGACGTTCTGGGACGCCGTTTCTAGCATTTTTTAGGCACCAAGGCCGCTCTCTCTTTTTTCCTGTCAGCAGAGAGCCACAAAAAGCGATTATTGTTCAGAGACATCGATGTATTTCCTGCGGGTGTAGTGACCCCTAAACTGGGTACTTTAAGCCAGAACATGATCTTCTTCTAACACTAACCGAGCTTCATCTGCCTAAATCTGACCACACGTTAAGCACAGTGCTGCTGAAACTTCTAATGTTAAAAGTTACTTGTGAAAAGTTGAATCAAACTTGAGCAGAGGTGCTGAAGGAGCTCACTGTGTTTGTTTGTGGTTACAAAGTTTGTTGAAACTGTTGCATGTTGGGAGCTCAGGGGACGACACTGCCCCCTGATGGCCCACCAGAGATCATTAATGAGGTCCACTGTGAGCTGCTTCCTTACAAAACACTTATCAACAGTTTCTGATGGTAATTAGTCCTCTGGGAGCTCAGAGAGGCCCAGGACTACATGTTGATCAGAGCTCAGAGGATCGCACTGATTACAGCTGGTAATGAAAGCTCCTGGGATCCTCTCTGACATCCTGTAAGGAACGATCCAACGTTACATCAAACTGTGAAAAAATAGAGCTACAAACATGACGTGCTGACAACACCTGAAGAAGCAAATTCAATCATCAGAAGAGATGTTTGTGTGTTTCTAAAACCACAGATATGTCACATTTTTACTTTATTATGAAGCAGGTCAGTTAAACTCAACAGTCTCACTGCGACCTCGTCACATGTTGACGTTTTGGTCATGGACGCCCACATACAACGTGCAAAGCACCCTGGGTACGTTGGCTATTGACGTTATGGGAAACCAAGAAGTTAAAGTTCTCTTTTTATTTTGAAAGAGACTGTATGCAAACTGTACATTTCCTGTGAAAACAGAAGTGTATTTTGAAAACAGACAATGCATGTAACAGGCTGAAGTTGACACAGCGTCCCAGAACGTCAACAACCAACACACACAGGGTACCTTGGACGCCATATGTGGACGTGGAAAGTCCATGACCAGACGTGGACATGTGACGAGGTCACAGTGAGGACGAACATGTTGAACATGTGGTTCTGTTTAAGCACAAAAAACACTTGGTTATGTTTTGGATCAGGTCCAGGTACCTGGTCTCTGTGACACCATCCTGGCTGGAAAAACAGCGACAGGTCTGGTGTCTTAAAAGCAGCTGGACTTTTCAGTATAAAACACTTGCAGCTGTGTTTGTGTGAGAAATACCAAATATAAATGAATGTAACATGAATCATAATGATGACAAAAACACTCCTGCAGGAGCTGATGAGATGGATCAAGTGTGAGAGGACAGACAGAGAGCGCCTCCCTGTCCGTCGGCCCCTGAACGCCTCACTGCAGCTGTAATTCTATTAACCTGCTGGTCACTGACACACCTGGGAGCTGCGAGGCCTCCAGCACGCTCACTGCAGCCCGTTGATAACACAGGGACCAGACACACATCAGTGTGACACTGTTCAGTCACATGTTTATTAAGAATAGTGACAACAATTAAAACAAATCAGCAGCTTCTTGTTTCAGCTGTCAGAAGAAATAAATATGATAATCAAATATACTTCATGATCACCAGCCAGCTCACACTGCTTCTTGCTTCTTCAAACAACTTAAAAAAAAACTCTTCAAAGGTCAAAGGTCAAGCTGAGGGTAGCAGGTATTTTTTTTCACCCATTCATGACATTTTATTCAAACAGTACATGTTATATGTTAGTCTACAGACAGACAGACAGACAACCGTGCAGCCTCTACATTCACGTTTATTTCTCTCACTGAACTACTGTCCTCATTAACTCACAGTAAAACACACTTTGCTGCAAATAAAATGAATGTGCCTTCACAAATGTCCAGACTCATAAGTCTTTGGGCTGCTGTGAAAGTCGACCTACTTGGGGTAACAAAAAAGTTTGTCTTGAGTGCTTCGGCACAGTAAACACGTGCACACCGATGTAACTAAGCTATAAAGCCACAGAGAGCTCCACAGGTTGAGACCAATGCAAACACATATATATTTATATAAAGTATCTGGGCACAGGAAAGTGCTCAAAGTGCAAAAACAAGATGAATTGTATCATCACAGCAGATACAGATTCCCACCAGCTGTGATCAATCAGTCATCAGGTGCCACTAATTAGATGAGATGAACTCTGATTGTGTCATTCTGTGATGTTTAAAATCTTTTCTCAGAGTTGCCAGAAAAGTCCTGAAACAAAAGTCTTGTGATAATTAAAAAGTAAAGACGCTGCGGGGCGACTGGAGCTGCTGGAGCCTCCTGGTGATTCTGTGTTATTGCTGAGTCTAACCAGAGAAACTTTCCTCCTCACAGGAGCCTGCTGATTGAGTTCAGCTGGTGGTGTGCTGGGAGGTCGGGGTGAGCTCAGGCTTCCCTGCAGAGTTCCTGATGGTACCAATTAACAAAATAGTCACCTTAACAACAGCAAACAAACATCAGTGGTGAAACAGTGAGGTCTTATTTACATGACATTACTCAGCAGGGACGGCCTCAGGGCTCTGACCTCACTAAAGCATCCACAATCTTTTCTTTTATGTTTCTGACCTTTAACTCAAACCATGTTTCCGTTATGTGAGACGGCTCATGAGACTTTAACCATCTCTTTGCCAGATAGAAACACCTACTGACCCTCCAGGTAACCTCACCTACAGTCCTCCGACTGATTCATTACCCCGAGGTTCAGTCTGTGCACTGTGCAAGAAGGACACTCAGGATGTTTGTGACTGTCGAGAAAATGATTCATTGTGTCAGACTTTTTAAAAATCCCTGTAAACATGTCAGTGTGAGTGAAATGGTCCTGCAGTGAATGTGTCACAGTGGGACTAACACACCCAGATCATGTGACTCCCCGGGCTTTGACCCGGAAGTCCAATAGCATTAAATGTGTAAGAGAAGAAGAAGCCGGTAACAACATGGAGAAATCTACATCCAGAGCCGTGACTTTTTGGACGGACCAAATGTACAGAGCTGTAAAGTTGTCCACCATGGTACCAGTTAGCTGCTAGCTAACCGTAGCTAACTTGTTTGTCCATTGTTTGGTCTGTGACGTAATAGGTCAACAGGAAAAAGGTCCAATACTAACAAGCTGAAAGGGGGCATATCTCCACCTATCGTAGAGGAGTCGCACATACTTGGCTCAATGAATGGATTCCCCTCCCGTGCTTGTATACTGGGACAAGGACAGTAGTCCAGTTAGATGTCCTCGTCCAGCTGGGACTGTAGTTCCTCTTCACTGAGCAGGGAAATGCACTGACTGTCTCAGACAAATGGATGGAGCAACTCTTGACCCATCATCTCAGATTCCAAGCACGTCAAACAGCTGCACTCATCAATGACTGTAACTTTGCTACAGTTCCAGTGAAGACTCTGTCACAGAGCCAACGCTGCATGACAACAGATGACCAGCCGAATGGAAGCTAACAGGATCAGAACATTCTCCCCCAGATGGTCAAACAGAGACGGCCCTTCATGCCCTGTTTGTACATAACCCTACAAAAAGTAATGCATCAGAAATTCAATTATAACCCACGTAATCAAGGAGTCTGTGGTCACATGATGAATGTGCAGATGAGAGTGAAGAAGGAAGTAGCATAAAGAGTGAAACTCCACATAAGAACACAGGTTAGCTGGAGACAGGTGCTGTCTAGTCTCTATAAACAGACTCTACATTCAGTGAATGTAGAGTCTGTAGACAAACCCCGGAGATCTTGCCTCCGGAAGAAGAGCGGAAGAGCCCTGGTTTCCAGTTGTAGGCTGTTTGTAGTCCGCGTGATATTGACCAATCACGTTTGAGCTGGCTGCAGTTGTTGCCAGGTTAAACGCTCCGTGTGGTGAACTAACGAGGCGGAACATAATTGGCGTCACTGCAAACTCTGAATCCATTGCAAAGGGTCAGCATATTTACTTAAATATAAATGGAAGTCGGAAACGGAAATTTGCCTCCTCCGCCCAAATCAAACCAGAATGCAAAAATCAGGGGTCTGCCCCCAGAGGCTGTATCGCCGTCTGCCGGGAGTCAGTCGCCGATACAGCCGATGGGTTCCGAGAATGGGTGCCGTCTGGCTGACCAGCAGCATATCATCTGCTTTAGGCGTTGGTGTCTGACTCTGAAATCACCGACAGATCAGTGGTATCTGACAAGTTCGGAACAAGCACAGGCTGGTTGATGCACCGACAAAGCGGTGATACTTGATGAGAACATTTGGGCCAGGCATTACACCGGCCTCCATGTTTTGCCCTGCGGTAAGGCCACAAGTCGTGCAGGTTAAAGTTGTGGTGGCAACACGAGATGATGGCGGGCATCAAAAAGTTGAAGACAGTCATAAAGTGTTCCTTACAAGCAGCAGAAAGGAAGAGTTTATACTAAAGAGTCCTTTGGATTGACGAACACGTCATCAGCAAGCAGCAGTCTGTAGTGAAACACGTCTGAAGGTCAATCCTGAGGACAGACTGTAGAATTATTACATATATTTCTTTTACATTTGGTTTGAAACTGACAGAACTCAAGTTTGACTTTAAAACAAGCAGCTTTTCTTCCTGCAGCCTGTTTAAAAGTTCTTCTGTCTCTTGAAGGTCACATTCACCTGCTGTAAATCATCCTTATATTTGACACCCAGAAACTTTTCTTCAACTTCTCAGCGACACATTTACATTATTCAACAGCAAGAACTGCCGACGTCATCAGTCGCTTCATCAGTGCTGTTTACGGCTCCCAGCTCCATGTTACGTCACCATCGCTTTTAAAAAGTGACACAGAGGTTGTGTTCCTCCGACAGCAGGTCGACTGTTTTTGGTGACTGCAGGCACAGACAGAGAAATTAAAGGTAATATTTAAATGCTTTAATTATTTAAGTTGAGACACCACAGGTGAAAACAGGTTTTTCATGCACTGGTCAGTTCAGAGAGATTTTCAGCTATTTTTGCTTCCAAAAAACATGTTTAGGTTAATTTTAGTTCAGATTTCTGTTCTGAAAATGTATAAAAAAAACAAACAAACTCAAAAACATGTTTAAATACATAATGTCTTGTTTGCATATTTAACCTTAACATGTCAATATAAAATAATTGTTTGAGTTTAACTGCCTTCATTTAAGTCATCAACCAGAGACGTTACACTGTGAAAACTATTTGTTTAAATTTTGACCCTAGTGTCTCATTTTCTTTTCTTTGTTGGTCTAAAAATGTTAAAATATTTTTAACGTCCATTTTCTCATAAATCTGCTCTTCAGCAGCTCTCACATCCACCAGACTTCACAGTTTCATTCCTGTCTGTATTCTAAAGGTCTTTACAGAGGTGAGTTTGTTCATGTATCATTCATAGCCTGATTTATACAACTTTTTATCCATGAAAACATGGTCAAATAGAACCAAATGTTAATGGCTGTTGAAACTATTTTATGATTTAAGAGATATACAAAATGTCTTCTGTAAAAACCTTTGACTTTAATATGTCGACAACATGAAGTATTTTGAGTTTGGCTTCGTCGTGTTCAGATTTATGTTCAGGAAATGTATGAAAATGAGCAAATATTTCATTAGATGGTGTCTCATTTGCATATGGATCAACATTACTTTTTTGTTCTGTCTCCTGTATTTAACCCTTTATTTCATTTACTCTGAAAATATCCTGGAAAAAAAAGCCACTGAGCAACTTGACACACTGCAAGAAATTAGTAGAAGTAGGCAAAGTTGTTTTTTCCTCACTAATTTTTGGGTCATTTCTTCTGAAGTGGCTCATTGACTTCCTCTCAAGCCAATGTCCTCAGGTTTCAAAGGGTTAATGTAGGTCATCAGCCTGGTTGACATCACTTTCTCTGTGCTGCGTTCAGATGCCTTTCACAAGTATTTAACCTTTGAACTGTCAGCACACTGGTTTCATTTCTTTTGAAAACATGGGGCAATGAGCAGCTTGGCGCTTAACGTTACGCAAATTGCAAGATCTATGGAAAAATGTCCACAAAATTATTTATAATTATCATAAGTATATGTTTAAATTTCATCACAGAATTATTATTCTTAAGCACTTTTTTTCAGGTCATTTCCTTTTTTTCTTTTTTGTCGCTTTTTAAAGGCATTTTTTGTAACTTTTTACGAATGTTTTTGCTAATTTTTGGGTCCGTCTTTTGTCTCATTTTAAAGATATCAGCGTCTTTTCCCTTTTCTGTTTCAGGTTGATGGGAAACGACACGTTCAACAGCTTCACGCTGCAGATGGAGGGCGTGAAGGTCACAGAGGTGTCAGTCTACCCCGTCTTTTTCTTCTTCTTCCTCTCCTACATTGTTATCATCTTAGCCAACATCGGCATTATCGTCCTGGTTGTCATCGACAGAAGCCTCCACCAGCCCATGTACCTGCTGTTCTGCAACCTGCCGGTTAACGACATCCTCGGGAACTCTCTCCTGGTGCCGCGTTTGCTGATCGACATGCTGAAGCCTCCGTCCGAGCGCCTCATCAGTTATTACGAGTGTGTGGGCCAAGCTTTCACCTCACACATGTTCGGGACTGCTGCTCACACTGTGCTCATGATCATGGCGTTTG